>NW_007377603.1:83294-232429 GCF_000475195.1 Diaphorina citri
CTATTTTCAAATTTAGATATTTTCATTCCATTTTTTTATCATGCACTTATTCAAGTAGTTACTTCTTCGTACATGTACTGTATTATCCATATGTAACAATACGTATACAAATTGTGATATTCAAAATTTTGATTGCTACTGCATAACATATTCAGCTATTTTCTAATTCATTGGACTTGGGTACTCAATGGTTGGTAGTCTCATAGGGGAGAAAGGTGCTCATGATTTTGATACCATTTGAAACCAAAAACACAAGTTGGAGTTTTTGGTAGACCAAACAAAATGCGATTCAATTGTTCGGTCAGATATTGAACCTGGAGTGCAACAAACGAATGAAGGAAAAAAACTTTTGACGTATAAACCCCAACTTCGGCATTCCTTCTCCGGGAATGGAAACAATCAGTTAAAAAAAAGGAAAGTAGGTACCTACACACCGGCCGATAATTTAAGCATTTCCGATTTGAGATCCAACGCTCCTAACCACACGCCACAGAGGTGGGCTCAACATTGCATGACAGACTTGCCAAGGATCTTATTTTAAAATAATTATGAACATGTGGGCTCTACAGATTACACTTCAATATACTGAGTTTCCTCTGCTATCCTCTGTGGATCTAGAAAACTTCAAAAACATGATCGGTCATATAAAATAATTTGCTGATGGGTTGGGTATGGAGTCTGCATGAAGTTGTGTCAATGATTGAATAATAATGATGCCATCAGTGGCGCCTTTTCGACAGGAAAGTTTAAAAGAGATTTCACCTCAACAGAACTTGGCCAAAGACCCTTTGTTTGCGGGGGATAGCTTCTCGAGCTGAATAACCACAGACAATCTTTGGAAAGATTTCACGTGCCCATCCCCCTTCTTTTAAACCAAATGAATTTTGAGGTCAGCCCTTGAAGTTGACCATACATGAAATGTTCCTTCAAGAAATTCAAGAGAATAACTTCACATTGCATGAAGTAAAAACATACGAGTATGAGGGAGTTACAGTTGTGGCACGGTTACCTACATTAGCTCAGATTTCCGAAGCGACGGTTGTTGAGCATGATACATAAATACCCGACAATTCAAATACAAACTGTTCAATCCTATCATGCCCGAGTTGCCATTAGTTCCCTCTGACCTGTACACAAGAAAGCTTTTAGAAGTCTAATGAAATGTTAATAAATAATTAGCTAACCTCAAATAATATGAGCTAACAATCCGCTGTAACGGCACACTTATCCGAAAACTCGTGTCTAATCTCGACGCGCCACTGGAAACAAGATAGCAACATATGAACATGAACCACATGAATGAATGCATTCAGATTAGAGGTCTTCTCCATTGAGATAATGTCACATCCACCATATTCAATGTTCACGATCCACTGAGGCGCACCAAACTCGATGTTCAGGGTAAATTTCCACCACAACATTTCCACCACATAAAAAAAAAAAAAAAAAAAAAAAAAAAAAAAGATAGAAGGAACTGCTGAGGACTTACCTATATCGTCACTAGAACTGTAACTGGAACTGCTGGGTCTTATATCGTACCGAAAGCGAAGAGAGAAGATAGTTACGAAAATCTCTGCAAGAAATGGATTGAAAAGTTTCGACAAGAGATTCCCCTTAGGAAATTTTCAAGAGGAAAAGTGTGATTTTTCGAAGGGAAAAGTCATTTCATTCGGTAACATTCAAGAAAATTGTAAAATAGTTTTCATGTACATATACGAGTACTCGTACATGCATGAAAGTTCTTAAAATAATAAAAGTAGGTATGCTAGAAGGAACAAAGGCTTTCTTTGGAACTAGCAAGATTTACCTGCTCTGGGATTTTATTTTTATGTGTCAAGAGTTTTCTTTTTATCTACGAACGAATTTGGAACTGTTAAATCTTAAAATAAAAGAAGATAAAGTCTAAAAGCTTTTTTCAGAAAATCTCATAGGTACATACTTTTGACATGAAAGTTTGAGTTTGAAAGTCATTCGACCTAGGCTCTGCTGGCTTATCAGAATTGAGAGTCAGACCATTTCTCTCTGAAATGTGGGTGGCAGATGAGATTTTATTCCTATCGAACCTATTAGGTGTTTGTCAAAAGATTTCCTTGTTTAATGTCCCAATAGGACTGAAAAGTCCCTTTTATCTGGATTAGATTGAGTATTGAAACCAAGAGTTCATGATAGCAGTTTCTCCAGCACTATTTGATAGGATAGAATAAATTAATAGGCAGTCAGAATGATCATTAGATTGAATAATGTATTATCACACAATATAAAGTATTGATTCAGATTCTATTAGCAAGAGATTATATCCATCTCGATAGCTTAGGACAACTTGTGAGATCAACAGAATCAGACAGACAAATTTGTAATTGCGATCGTGCATAATAAATTCCAGATCTCTCCAGTTACACGAACTGGTTTGTAACGAGACATCAAGTGGGACCGGATGAAAACAAAAGTTCACAGTGGGAGTAAAGGAGTTATGGCTCACGGCTATGTGTGACACCCTATGGCTCACGGCTATGTGTGACGCCCTATGGCTCACGGCTATGTGTGACACCCTATGGCTAACTTCAGCAAAGTCCTTTATATTTCAGCAAAAACCATTGAAAGAACTACCTTATATCTAGAATTCCATGTAGGTAGATAATCTTATAAAACCAGATATACACTAATATATGAATGGGTACCCATGCAATTAATTCAGATTTTTTTTGTGTTCTTGATGAAACTTTAATAAAACAAGATGGATCAAAGTTGTTTGACAAAGGACCGCAACTGATTCGCCACATCTTGATATTTCCAGAAGTTATCTATCTTTAAGTAGTGTAATATTTCATCATGTGATTCCAATTAATCTTGTTGAGCATGATACATAAATACCCGACAATTCAAATACAAACTGTTCAATCCTATCATGCCCGAGTTGCCATTAGTTCCCTCTGACCTGTACACAAGAAAGCTTTTAGAAGTCTAATGAAATGTTAATAAATAATTAGCTAACCTCAAATAATATGAGCTAACAATAAATCAGAACACAAACAAGTATTCTATCAGTTGATATTGTACAGAACACAAGTCGATCAGTTCTAATAATAAATACAATACCCACTAAAACAAAACAGAAGCCCTCTCTACTACAAAAACCACGATAGAACCAATTTACGACTTCAATATTGTACAAATGCATTTACGATTACAAATTCTTTATTATAACAGAAATGAGGAAATATACCTACACATAACAAGGTATTCAACAGACATTCAATATTATTTTAGGTGTCTAAAGTAAAATAATATCATTATAATAGAAACATGTTGTCACCTATAGGTATTACATATTTATAAGGTGGGGGTGGAAGTAGGTAACCAAGTTGTAACAAAATTTTGTAAATCACCCAACAAAATGACATACGCGCTATTTAAAGGAGGTGCCTTGTATTTATCTCGTGTAATCCATGAGATAATAGCATTAGATTATTATTAGGCACTACAAGTAAAATAGCAATATCATAATGGCCATACGTACTAATAGTAATGAGATATTTTATTGAGAATAGTCTACCAGTCAATACCATATTAGGCGTTTTTTCTTCAGTCAAGTTTAAATGGTTGTTACCTACAGAAGTACAAATCAATAGAAAAATATTACCTACTTTCATGAATCAATACCAACTGCTTGGATAGATAAGACTACATCCAAGACCTTTGATAAAGGTCTTCAACAAGCATTTCTCTCAGAGGTTTGAATAGTTGCGTGGTTACATTGTGGAAAACATTTAGGACATGGTCAGAGCTAATGTCGCCTAGGCCGACATTTTATATTTCTGAACAAAACAAATAATTGTGTTTCAGATGATTGAACCGAGATTGATACCAGATTAGAGTACATCACTGTAACTGTCGACTCTGTCTAGTACGTTGTCGTTGCTGCTATTCACCTCTGCTCTATTGATCTCTGCGACTCTACCTATGGTATCAGCAGTAACTCCAACTAATCTAATCACTATGATCACATCTTTATTCTCACCTTGCTTCTTTTACTTATAAAAGATGTGACTCATATTGTTATATAATGACTCATTATGTCATTAGTTCCAACTATGGTACTTGCTTCTTTCTTGTTTCTTGACCAAGGACTGACCAGCGACTGTTTGAGATTCGAACAAACGGTTTCCAAAATCTAGCAGTTTTTGGTATCTGTAAGGTTTTCCTCTGAACCGTTAGAGATTCGACCAACCGGTTTAAAAAATTCAGGCAGTAAGTTCTAGTGAGGGCTTCCGCTTTTAGAAAACCTCTCAACACCAAATTACAATACTATTCTTTTGGTAGGCATACATTTTATTAATGACGACTTCACGGATGTGTAATTTACTGCTTTGGCAGATTTTGTGATGGCCGTTTTATGGGTTGAATAATCTCACTAGGTAATGTAGCCACGGTACTCCCAAGTGTACCCAACATTTTCGTAGCAGAGGTGAATTTGCATAGCCGCAAATTATAAGTAGGTATTTCGTGTATATCTGTGAGTTGTGAGTATCTACCGTGCTATTATTTGTAAGTGGCAAAGTGGCATACCATACAGCTCGGTACTCCTAACTGGCCAAGCCACTCATGAATGATAAGTACCTAACTGTTAACAGGCTAATTCTTGAGCTTAATTAAGTATGGGCCACTTGACGGGTTGACTAACAGGGTGTTTCAAAACGTACAGCTATTCGGTGAACCTATGGTGTGTGAACTTTCACATCAATAGTGAGAGAGGAATAGATCTACCTATTTGAAGACAGATTTCCTGTGAAATACAATTCATAAGGACGGTTTTTTCGGATGAAACAAAGACTTGAAATGCGGTGTGACGAGTATAAAGATAATTTCCTAGGAACTTTGAATTTCTTCTGGGACTTTAAAAACTACACCAAAGTTAATGGACCACCTTGTAGAGTAGACCAAGAAACTCCATACACTTAGCTCTAATGAAAGAGCTGAAAACGTTGGAGTAATTAAAACATAGTGCATGTTTGTGACATGTTGTGATTTAGTTGATAAATCTCAGAAGTCAACAGCACATCTACGGTTGCTTGTTTTTTCAAATTTTAAACTTGATCGAAACACTAATCTAATTGATTTAAACAATTTGAGTCAGATGACTCAGATGCATATCATTAATATACTTACCATGGATTAATGAGAACCTATTATGCCGCTATACGATAGATTTCTGTGAATGACCTAGTAAATCCTAGCCTAGGCCTTAGACCTCGAAGAACCAAACTATCAGAATCCTACTTGAACATAGATAACGTATAGATTGGTATCTTTCCCTTCATCATTACGCCATGAAAATGGGTTAAATAGGTTCCGCAATGAGACTTATGAGCATATCGAAAAACTATAAAGGACTAAAGGTAGAAAATATTACGTTGGCCTATTCATAGTTCATAGACACACATATTCTGGACTTACTGGTGGCATATGACTTTTAGATTTGTGTGGGCGACAATCCACAGTAGGTTCAGTTGAATATTTTTTTATGATCAATGCAAGCTTTTATAATATCGAAACCTAGATCATAAACTAAACGTTGTCTTGTTGGAGTTGTATTTTATGTCTTGTTGGTTACATAGTTGTGCATATTCTAAGCCTTCTCTAAAGCAATCCTATTCATAGCCATGCTAAGGTGAATAATGGCAAAGTCTTGAGGTGAGATTCCACAAATTCCTCAACAAATGCTGCACTATGCAACTAAACCTGTATACAATTCCCTAATGTACCTGCTCGTATTTATCAACGTTTGAGACACTGTGAAGCACCGTTTATCATTTTTTAAGCCCTAGATACTTTTAAAGCTCAGTATTTAGGTCACTTCAAATTTTTAGAGACGTAAAAAGTCTCCGAGTTCTAAGCTTATTTGTGTTTTGATTAAACAACTTTTTAGCTTGTTGAAGTTTTCTTTGTCTCTAGAAAAATGAAAGTTTGTGGCAAGATCCTAGGTACCTATAGCGCAATACATTATTACTTTCTATTACTATAGTATAGCGGAGCTATACTAGTAATGAAAGTATTGCAATCGGTACAAATTTTCAAAATCGGGAAATGGGTGGAAATATCCGTTTTGGGGTCCCCTGATTCCAAAAAAGTGGTTTTTAGCCCATGGTCTGTACGTAACGTACGTACGTACGTATGAACGTATGTACCGTACGTACGTACTACAGGTTTAAATGGGAAAAAGTAGAAAGTTGTGAACAAAATATCTCAAGAACGGTTTGTCGTAGAAATGAAATTTGTTATGCTATCTACAGGTTTAAATGGGAAAAAGTAGAAAGTTGTGAACAAAATATCTCAAGAACGGTTTGTCGTAGAGAAATGAAATTCGTACAGGTTTAAATGGGAAAAAGTAGAAAGTTGTGAACAAAATATCTCAAGAACGGTTTGTCGTAGAGAAATGAAATTTAAATGGGAAAAGAGTAGAAAGTTGTGAACAAAATATCTCAAGAACTGTTTGTCGTAGAGAAATGAAATTTGGTATGCTATCCCGGTATGGTCCAAGGACGCGACTGTAACAATTTGGTAAAAATCGGATATTTAAACAATTTGAGTCAGATGACTCAGATGCATATCATTAATATACTTACCATGGATTAATGAGAACCTATTATGCCGCTATACGATAGATTTCTGTGAATGACCTAGTAAATCCTAGCCTAGGCCTTAGACCTCGAAGAACCAAACTATCAGAATCCTACTTGAACATAGATAACGTATAGATTGGTATCTTTCCCTTCATCATTACGCCATGAAAATGGGTTGAATAGGTTCCGCAAAGAGACTTATGAGCATATCGAAAAATGATACAGGACTAAAGGTAGAAAATATTACGTTGGCCTATTCATAGTTCATAGGCTCAGAAGTTAACAGCACATCTACGGTTGCTTGTTTTTTCAAATTTTAAACTTGATCGAAACACTAATCTAATTGATTTAAACAATTTGAGTCAGATGACTCAGATGCATATCATTAATATACTTACCATGGATTAATGAGAACCTATTATGCCGCTATACGATATATTTCTGTGAATGACCTAGTAAATCCTAGCCTAGGCCTTAGACCTCGAAGAACCAAACTATATGAATCCTACTTGAACATAGATAACGTATAGATTGGTATCTTTCCCTTCATCATTACGCCATGAAAATGGGTTAAATAGGTTCCGCAATGAGACTTATGAGCATATCGAAAAACTATAAAGGACTAAAGGTAGAAAATATTACGTTGGCCTATTCATAGTTCATAGACACACATATTCTGGACTTACTGGTGGCATATGACTTTTAGATTTGTGTGGGCGACAATCCACAGTAGGTTCAGTTGAATATTTTTTTATGATCAATGCAAGCTTTTATAATATCGAAACCTAGATCATAAACTAAACGTTGGTCTTGTTGGAGTTGTATTTTATGTCTTGTTGGTTACATAGTTGTGCATATTCTAAGCCTTCTCTAAAGCAATCCTATTCATAGCCATGCTAAGGTGAATAATGGCAAAGTCTTGAGGTGAGATTCCACAAATTCCTCAACAAATGCTGCACTATGCAACTAAACCTGTATACAATTCCCTAATGTACCTGCTCGTATTTATCAACGTTTGAGACACTGTGAAGCACCGTTTATCATTTTTTAAGCCCTAGATACTTTTAAAGCTCAGTATTTAGGTCACTTCAAATTTTTAGAGACGTAAAAAAGTCTCTGAGTTCTAAGCTTATTTGTGTTTTGATTAAACAACTTTTTAGCTTGTTGAAGTTTTCTTTAGGCACATCACACGTATTCACGTTCAAGGGGAAAATTATTTCCTTTTGCTTTGGGAATAGGGAGAGAGAACGGATCATTTCCTGGCATTCCTGGAGGACCACCCATTTAAATTTCTCACGCCATTCTCAAATCTACATTAAGACTTTCAAGTGCGGGAATACATCGGATAGAATGTCACTTGGAGTTATTATTTCATTAAAAGTGTCCTGGATTGAGGAAGGCGGAAGCCATTGCATTACAATGAATAAGATTAATATGGTTCGGGTTTTATGGTTACATAAAAACACAGAGTGTAGGTGTTATGTTTGTCACACATAATGAGCAATATCATGTGTGATACAGGACGGAGGAAGAGGTTAACAGAGAGTTACGTAGCATTTCAATTTTTTACGTAAAGCTAAATCAAAATTTTGAAGGTGTGCCTTCAAAATCAAGCCCCCCCAAAAATTTAGGCAAGAACCGCCTATGGTGGCAAAGTGGCATACCATACAGCTCGGTACTCCTAACTGGCCAAGCCACACATGGATGATAAGTACCTAACTGTTAACAGGCTAATTCTTGAGCTTAATTAAGTATGGGCCACTTGACGGGTTGACTAACAGGGTGTTTCAAAACGTACAGCTATTCGGTGGACCTATGGTGTGTGAACTTTCACATCAATAGTGAGAGAGGAATAGATCTACCTATTTGAAGACAGATTTCCTGTGAAATACAATTCATAAGGACGGTTTTTTCGGATGAAACAAAGACTTGAAAAATGGTGTGACTTAACAGGCTAATTCTTGAGCTTAATTAAGTATGGGCCACTTGACGGGTTGACTAACAGGGTGTTTCAAAACGTACAGCTATTCGGTGAACCTATGGTGTGTGAACTTTCACATCAATAGTGAGAGAGGAATAGATCTACTTATTTGAAGACAGAATTCCTGTGAAATATAATTCATAAGGACGGTTTTTTCGGATGAAACAAAGACTTGAAATGCGGTGTGACGAGTATAAAGATAATTTCCTAGGAACTTTGAATTTCTTCTGGGACTTTAAAAACTACACCAAAGTTAATGGACCACCTTGTAGAGTAGACCAAGAAACTCCATACACTTAGCTCTAATGAAAGAGCTGAAAACGTTGGAGTAATTAAAACATAGTGCATGTTTGTGACATGTTGTGATTTAGTTGATAAATCTCAGAAGTCAGTACTAGACCAAGCCCAAATAATCTCTTCGGAGATTGAACCCGTGTAATTGTGTTCTAACATAACACATAACATCTCTGCATCTACAAATCTACATACCTACTCTAGCAGATAACTAGGATAGCACATTGAGCCTGCAGACTGTTGGGTGCTGGTCGGGCGATGGTCTCAGTACTAGACCAAGCCCAAATAATCTCTTCGGAGATTGAACCCGTGTAATTGTGTTCTAACATAACACATAACATCTCTGCATCTACATACCTACTCTAGCAGATAACTAGGATAGCACATTGAGCCTGCAGACTGTTGGGTGCTGGTCGGGCGATGGTCTACCCTTTAAGCAGAAATGTCTGAAATTCCAAAGCTATGTATGAGGAGAGCTTTAAAACACTCATTATACCTACGTAGAATGAAATAATTTTCTGCATAATAGCTAGGACTAATTAAATTGGGACCACACAGGCACTCATTTCAATATCGAAGAGCGCATACTAGAGTAAAGGCTAAACCATGCATAGATATCACTAACATTGCACGTACAATCTTCGTAAGGTAACCATACATTTTCATGTATTGTAATTTGTAATACCTCTAGTCCTATAATATGGGTGAGAACAAACTTCTGAAGACTTCAAGAACGTTAGCAGAGGATGTGAAGACAAGGAACATAAAAATTTAGTCATAAAAGAAAACAACACAAAAGTTTGAAAAAATCGAGAGCAAGATTTTAGAGCCGCTATTACATCATCATAAAAAATTAATGTAAATTGTAGATGAAGGAACAACCCATGTGAGTAGGTAAGTAAAATGTAGAAGTAATAAAAGATGTGGAAAATTACCATATTTGTACAGTTACAACCATTAGAACTTGATTTTGGAAATGTAGAAATCGGAGAAATAAAATCATAATTTCGGAGATGACTGTTATTTCCGAGAGCAAAAATAATAGTCCGTGTTTGACAAAGACAATAAAATATCTGATTCAGACCAATTCAACCCATGTGAGTAGGTAAGTAAAATGTAGAAGTAATAAAAGATGTGGAAAATTACCATATTTGTACAGTTACAACCATTAGAACTTAATTTTGGAAATGTAGAAATCGGAGAAATAAAATCATAATTTCGGAGATGACTGTTATTTGCGAGAGCAAAAATAATAGTTCGTGTTTGACAAAGACAATAAAATATCTGATTCAGACCAATCAAATGCTTTTCTCAAACTTTCCAAGTCACGTTGAATGTTTCAAATTATGGAATCCTCGAGTCTGCATTATTGAGCTTGTTTAAAATTAGAGCTTTAGAAGATGAGTTATTTCGTGCTACTGCTCTTGCTGCAATAAGTAGAAGTAGATATAAAATGTACAGAATACTTACTCGTAGATTTCTTAATAATTGCACTAATCATCAGCACGGATTAAAAGATTATTAGGTGAACAAGATACATACATATTTAGCATGCTTTACTATCCTATTCCACTTAGTAATACAAAACTTCTATTCCACAATAAATGTGTCATGCAACCAGTGTTTACGACTTGTTATGTATTGATGAGATGACATTGGCTATAATTATATTAATCTTCGATTTGAAATGATGTAATAAATTACAAATAAATTAATCGTAGATACATATCTAGCTTTATCAATTAGTGATAGGTACTTTATTAAAAAAACAAAACAATACAGAAGAAAGATTAAAGTAATATTGTTGGATTTGTTGGACGAACTTTCAATGCTCAGTGCTCACCTGAAACAAGAAACAAGTAGTCAAGACTAATGTCAGCATTTGTCACTTGGTTCGAAACTTCGAATGTTGGAAATGAAGATGAACGAAAGGAGCTATAGGAAACACGTGAGGAAAAACGAAGTTTTGTTTTTCAAATGACGATCAGTTCCAAATTTAATAAAACTAATTACATAAAGAAGTTCCTACTCCGTGACCGTGATACATAAATTTATTGAAAATTCAAGTAGTTATGTATACTGACAAAGAATCTGACACAAATTTTCCTCATACGACACTGTCAATAGAGAGAAAACATTACTCACACTTGAGAAGGATAGAAGGAAAACAAGAAATGCAATAATGCAACAGTTACAACCCCTCCGCATTTCACTGACATGTCCTGTGTGACGTCAATTCCATGTCATTATGGTGGATGATGACATTGATGACGCGAACCCTGAGTTGAGCTTGCATGAGAAATAAGTTGTAGATAGAAGATTCGTAGAAGCTTCACCCATCCTTTAAGGCTGCTTAGCCCCCACATCTAAGCCTCAGATTGGCCTTTTTGTGTATGGGCATTCAACAGACAACAAGTAGGGAACAACTGAGTGATGAGGTCAAAGTTATGTACTTATATTGTCCTAAATTCAAAAACTCACAACTATCGGACAATCGGCAAAAGACAATCATGTTCGTCGCATTAATTGCCAGAAATATGCCTGGGGATATCCTCTGTTAAAACTAGTGATGAAAAGTAAGTTGTTAATCCGAGCCTGTCTACTTCACAACACATTGATTAAAACTACATGAAAAGTATGTTATGAATCCGACCCTGTCTATTGAAGAATTTACACACACATTGATCCATCGCTTCCATCAGTATAATATTGAGTATTTTGAATTTATTATTACATTTCCGTGCCGTAATGATCTGGGACATTCTGTGCCTCGTTGGGAATCGAACTGGTAATGAGACACTTCTGACACTTGTTATAGACAACTAGAACAAAGTGTTGGGATGATTAATGTGTGTGGGAAACAGGAGCCATTGATTTTGACCGCGGTGCCTATAATGTCTCAAACTTAATATAGCTATAACTGATGCAAATATAATGAGGAGCGAACTACCAAATATCAAATGACCAATGAGCCGAAACCAATGTATAACTCCGAAGTATTCAGATATGAAGAGATACACCACATAACTTATGAGATATCTCAGCTAACTCATAAGTAGGAATCTCTTTGTGAATCTTATTTGAAACAATCAAATGACCAATGAGCCGAAACCAATGTATAACTCCGAAGTATTCAGATATGAAGAGATACACCACATAACTTATGAGATATCTCATCTAACTCATAAGTAGGAATCTCTTTGTGAATCTTATTTGAAACTCGGAGCCATTGATTACTCATCGGAGCAAGTGTTCCGAAGATAATGATTTCCCACAGTGAAGTTCAACTGGAACGAGTAAACATGAGGATAGATTGGAAAAAATGGGAAGTTTGAAAAAAATCGAGGAAAAGACAAGAGAACACTCAGAAGAGAGGAAAAAGATCTTGGGTAAATACAACAAATTACAAAACAAAGGGCGAAACTATAGCCTACCATACAACTTTTATACTCAGAAACTTGGACACAAATGTACGTACCTTATTTATACCTCCCGAAACTACAAAATACACTCATATTAAGCAGAAAAGATAGAATTATACTTCGTATAGTACATTTATTACACATCTTTCTTTAGGTGCTTTGACTCCATGTCAGCCATCAGTGATGGCCAAACTCAGGTGGAGTTGGACAGCATATTTGATTCAACATTTAAATATGCTTGGTTTGGACGAAATGAAAACGTAGGATTTCCCTAAACCAGTGTTTCTTAATTAGTTTGGCCCGCGGAACCCTTTTCAAAAGGTGAACATCTTTGTGGAACCCTGAACTTTCAAGATTGCACCCCCCCACCCCCCTTATTATAGAAATACAACAAGTTTTACTTTTTTATATAACAACATTTTATTTTTATTTATTACTATGGGAAGAGTGGTATTTCTGCATGCCTTTTTTTCATTTTATTTTTTATTTATTTTGAATTTTACTATGGGAAGAGTGGTATTTCTGCATGCTTTTTTTCATGACTGTTGTCAAATCGGGTGTAATACCAAATAGTTGGATGCGCATATCAGGAGCAGCATTTAATTTGTTTCGAAATATGTACATCCTTTGTCCTTGTATAGTCTGAAAAGCCAGTTTCTCAAAGGTAAGTTGTCGATTCCCGCCCGGGGCGAATTTTATCCTAAACAGATAAAGTTTGTTCTCGGAACGTCTGGCTTTCCTCCTACTCCTATCTTGTCATTCTTCTCTCTTCGATTTCGGGACGATAAGACCTTAGATGTTACAGTTCCCTCTATCAAACCTCTAAAAAAAGCTGTGTAAGATGAAATACCTAGTCTAAGATGGTCGTTTTGAAACTGCATTTTATCTAGTGTATGATTTTTCCAAAATATCTCGCGGAACCCTTGCCGTCAGCTCGCGGAACCCCTAGGTTCCGCGGAACACCAATTAAGAACCACTGCCCTAAACAATAAATTGGAAAAGACAGACAAATGTCCCGGGTCCAATTTTCACCATCTAAAAATTATGAGATCTATAAATAATATTGCACCGCCAAGGTAATACAACTTAGGCACCCCTAGTTAAAGAGAAGAGTCTTTGCTTTGCCAGAATGGCTTTACCGAAAATTTAATTTATGAATTCAAAATTCAAACTTATGTAGGAAGAAAGAACGAAATGATATTATTTACGTATGTTAGGAATAGAGTTATGCCGGACAAAGTTGGTCGTATATCAGAATCCATACCACTTCCAATAGCATAGGTAACTTTGTCGGCGCCCGTGTATTAAACGTGTTAAATGGACACATCTCTTGTTTTAAATTCGAATAAATTTAATATTTATTCACTTATGATGTTAAAATGAAGTGTTTTTAACGCTTTGTTGTATAACTCAATGTGTCCATGAAGTTCCTTCGTTTGTTGATTAAAATTTTCAGAAATACTAACACTGTTCTGTTACGCAGTTGACAAAAGTCACCATCACTACAGTTGCGTAGTTCATAGGGTGGTAGTCTTCTGATCCGCAGGTTGATGGTTCGAGTTCAAGCTATACAATTGTACAAACATGTTAAACGCAAAACTTTCCAGAAATGCCATTTATGTAGTGTAGGTACCATATCTGTAGGTATAAATTCGCATTAAATGATAAACAATTCCAGAGGTCAAAAGTTAGAGTTCCTTATGGGACTAAATGAAATGTCAATGGGAAGCTCTGAGCCTTAACTTAAAGGTTTAGGTAGACACATCGTTATATGGTTTCCGTTCCACATTTAAACATTTTTATTATTTACCTATGTAAAAAATGTAGTCAATTCGCCTGTTATTCTGTATATTTTGCCCACTTAAGTAAATGAGGAGATACTGCTAATTGTGCTTTTAATCCCCTAACCCAAGTATCCAACACTATGCCTAGACATAATAAAGCTCCAAGTAATCCAGATAAGCATGACACAACATCATATTATTTTGTAATCCTCAACATTTCTCATCCAATCATCAATAGGTACGAGTATGCAGCTCGCATTATGACTGTGGGGGAAATCGATAAAATTGAACAAACATAATTGAGACACCAATCCAAGCAAGTTTCCAGGAAGGACACGATTGTCCGAGTGACTCACAACTTATTCTCTTGCTCATTAATATGCCATCGAGCTGAGAACCAGTCACTATTCAATGTTCATTATTACTCAATACTCCGGCCGGTACAAAATGCTAATGAGGTAAAAACTAGACAAGCAAATATTTGACGTGTGTCAATTAACAGGAAAAACTGCAATGATTGAAACATGAGTTCACTGCACAGGATGGCTCCAAAGTCTGGAAGCTTGTTCCTCGCAACCCTTCCTTCTTTGGTTCAAGGACAGGCAAGCTGACAAGCTATCCTCCAACCTTGGAGAGATTGCTTTCACATTGGCTATTTGTATTTTGCTGACTGCTAAACCGACCTACATTTCCGATTTTCACTAACAAGCAGGGATCGTTCCATCACATCGTCAACGAAGTCTATTGTGTAAATAATGATAGCGTACACTGTAGGTAGATTCATAAAGGACAGCAAGCTCATGTTCAGAACAGAAGAAGAGGGACAGGGGGTAAAAAAATATCAAATTACATACCTACCTAATTATTCAAAAAACTTCGTTTGTTGATTAAAATTTTCAGAAATACTAACACTGTTCTGTTACGCAGTTGACAAAAGTCACCATCACTACAGTTGCGTAGTTCATAGGGTGGTAGTCTTCTGATCCGCAGGTTGATGGTTCGAGTTCAAGCTATACAATTGTACAAACATGTTAAACGCAAAACTTTCCAGAAATGCCATTTATGTAGTGTAGGTACCATATCTGTAGGTATAAATTCGCATTAAATGATAAACAATTCCAGAGGTCAAAAGTTAGAGTTCCTTATGGGACTAAATGAAATGTCAAAGGGAAGCTCTGAGCCTTAACTTAAAGGTTTAGGTACACACATCGTTATATGGCTTCCGTTCCACATTTAAACATTTATTATTTACCTATGTAAAAAATGTAGTCAATTCGCCTGCCATTCTGTATATTTTTTGCCCATTTAAATGAGGAGATACTGCTAATTGTGCTTTTAATCCCCTAACCCAAGTATCCAACACTATGCCTAGACATAATAAAGCTCCAAGTAATCCAGATAAGCATGACACAACATCATATTATTTTGTAATCCTCAACATTTCTCATCCAATCATCAATAGGTACGAGTATGCAGCTCGCAACAGATTTGTGTTGCAGGATGATTAAGATTAATAGATAAATAGTTTGTCAAAGCAAATAGCCATCATTAGTTATACTAACACAGTTTCCAACACGACGCTAAGCTTTGCTATTCAATCTATGTCTCTTATCTCATAGTCTTGCAGTATATGTAGACAAGCATTTCACTTTCTATTCACATCACAACAGATCACAAGTTGTCAATACGAGGTTTATGCAAAGTGTCAAACACAATATATTCCTACACGAACACTACACAATAGGAGTAGGACTCAATGTCCAATGCTGTAATAGATACTCAACTTGTAAGTTCGGCTTTAGAGTTCAAGACAAGAAGAATGTTTGACGTATCTATTTGCTGGTTTTAAGATAGTGTCACTCCTAGTTAGCATGAGATTATGTAAAAGGTATTGTGCCTACATACAATATTAATTGCAATCATACTATACATAGGTGCATAGATCACGAACATACAGTAGGTACCATATGTACAAAGGTACGCTCGGTACAGTGTAACATACCAAGCATTAAAACCAGAACATAATCGGCAAATCCGCGAACATAATCGCCAAATCCGCGAACATAATCGCCAAATCCGCGAACATAATCGCGAAATCACATAGGTACGATATGTACATAGGTACGATAGGTGATAGGTAACATACCTATTATTAAAAACAGACAAGCTGGGTCCGTCCCTCCGGGAATTTTGTAGCCCGTAGTTTATTCGATCGTGGTTAAAGAATACCTATGTACCTACCTAATTTGTTTAATATTCAGTTTATTATCATTCTTTATTTGATTTTTTGATTTTACTTTCATGTAATGATTTTAAATCAAGACTAGAGCCCTTTCTCCCTTTATTTCCAATATATTGTTTAAGTCACCCATCCATTTATTGGCCTTCCTTGGCGTAGCTTAACATAGGTAACGCTAAAACCGGTCTTAAATGATCGGCTGAAGTGTTATCTAAAACTTTCTCGCTTTGAGTTCATAGGTCTTC
Organism: Diaphorina citri; assembly: GCF_000475195.1. NCBI lineage: Eukaryota > Metazoa > Arthropoda > Insecta > Hemiptera > Psyllidae > Diaphorina > Diaphorina citri. The sequence goes on from NW_007377603.1 coordinate 99,880, forward strand.
GCGACAAATTTCGAGATCAGAGCTCATTTGTGTGAGAAAATGTGAAAAAAATCCCCCAAAAACCAGTTTTTTTTGGTTTTTTGGCTTTATGGTTTTCTGGACAAAATTTGCACCACCATTTTTGTGATCCTGGTAAAAAGACCTTTAATTTGATATATAGGTCGACCAGGTTTGGATAAGTCCTTCTATGGGGACAGACAGACAGACAGACAGACAGACCGACCGACAGACAGACAGACGACACCGAAGCGAATACAATAGTCCGTCCACTATACCTTTTATTATTAGTAATAATAAAGGAAGGACGGACTAAAAATCAGAAATTTAGAATGCATTGGTTAGTCTTAAACTCTAATTTATGGCGACATTATTAGTAAAGCGATCTTACGTAACTGAATAGAATTTTAAAAAGAAAGGCTTCAATGAAATAATAATTTCCTCTTTTGTTTCATTATTCTAAAGTTTAGTTAATAATGAGATCGATAGATACAATGTTGGCAACATTGAGTAAATATGATTGAACCATTGGAATGGCAATGACCAATAACTCCGATAATCATCATGATCAATTGTTTGAAAAAAATAGTCAAAGAAATACTCAATACTCGTGCAACATTAGGTAAAAGAATAGGTATGACTTGTTTTAATATCTTTTTTATGTTGACAATAGTAAAAAAAAAAAAAATTGGCAACGTTCCTCTTTCTAAAAGCACAACAATAAATACAGACACTGTTGTAAGTGGGATAATTATGGAGTCAAACAATAGGTTACAAAATTGAAGAAGTAGGAAGAAAACTTCAAAGTTTTATCAGAAGAAAACATTTTATCAATTTTTAAAAATGCAAAAATAGGTAGGTACTTATTATCCTAATCCACGTAAAATATGGTGTTAGTGGGTTCCTAAATCGAGATTTCGTATTCAAAAATGCTCATGTTGCAACTAAAACGAAGCCAAAATAAGAAAAAAACTAAACAATAAATTGGAAAAGACAGACAAATGTCCCGGGTCCAATTTTCACCATCTAAAAATTATGAGATCTATAAATAATATTGCACCGTCAAGGTAATACAACTTAGGCACCCCTAGTTAAAGAGAAGAGTCTTTGCTTTGCCAGAATGGCATTACCGAAAATTTAATTTATGAATTCAAAATTCAAACTTATGTAGGAAGAAAGAACAAAATGATATTATTTACGTATGTTAGGAATAGAGTTATGCCGTACAAAGTTGGTCGTATATCAGAATCCATACCACTTCCAATAGCATAGGTAACTTTGTCGGCGCCCGTGTATTAAACGTGTTAAATGGACACATCTCTTGTTTTAAATTCGAATAAATTTAATATTTATTCACTCATGATGTTGAAATGAAGTGTTTTTAACGCTTTGTTGTATAACTCGATATGTCCATGAAGTTGAAAGTTCAGCCAACTGGCGTAGCGGGGGCGATGTTATTACCTCAAGCTCTCAACAGTCTCAATCTCAACAAGATCAAGGATGCTCAAATTTCGCCGAACCTCAAACTCATCAGATTAAAGAATCATAAACCATTGGACATCATTTCAATTGGAATTTTTATTGAGTTGGTGATCTGGAGAAAATGTTACGCTCGTGTCAAATTGTTTCCATCACACTGTAAATCTAATATTCATAAAGGTAATGTAACTCTCATACATAAATCTTGTAAGAGTCGAGAGATGAAACAACACAATCTAAAATGAAATGGTATTTGGTGGGTCAACAGCAGGACAACAAATTTGGAGGACAGGAAGGACATGGTAGTGCTAGCAGCTAGGTGATTCTGGAATGGATGGAACACAAACACAAAATCTTCAGAAAGCCAGAAATGTCATGATACGTGACATGCTGTAGTATTGTCCTCAAGCTTATAGGTCTGAAGGAGTCTGAAGAGGGTCTACACAAGTCTACAGTTACCCAGTAAGTAAAGTGTTGCCTCCACATGGAACAAAATACAGCGTGTACATGCTACGTGACGTGCATTATGTATGCAGATAATTGAATTCTACAGTGACATCTTATGTCTTGGCCCCGTGTATCTACAACCCCTTCCACTCCGTCACCATGTCTCAAAACTAATATTATAGTCATCTGATGACACCTTGTGACCTTGGAAATTACGGTGCAGTCATAACTCAGAGGAATATTGAGTTATTACCAATGTAGCAGTACCTTCTGATTCCAAGCACTCCACACTATCGCACAACTTTAATCCGAAACCCAATAATTACCAACAATCTTGATTGCCACCCATGCAAGTGGTGATGGCGTTTCAATGATATTAGACAAGTGCATCGAACATTCGAACACGGCCGCTGAGATAATTTACAGTCATCGGATTCAAGTTGCGCGATCATAAAACATATAAACGTAAATGAATTACCTATTGACAATCAAGAGAGGTTGAAATAATTTTTCATGGCAAATATGATTACCCCAAGTGTGGGTTTACGACCGGTAAACAACAAAAAATAGAAATATACAGTAAACAGTGTTAAATCTCGTAATTTCCAGCTAATACTTCAACAACGCATTCTACCGAGTAAATTGATTGTTTCCTGTGGCTAACTTCTGATGTCAACAATAAACCACTGAAGGAAATTCTCAATTCTCATCAATCTTGATACAAGTAAACAAGATGATTCTCCAGAACAGATAAAAAAAAAAAAAAACATCCTCAAGACAAATCGCTTATTTATTGAGGTGTTTTATTACTGTAAATATTTTTCCTGCAAATTGAACGAAAAAGAAGAAGAAAAAAATGAATAAAAAAAAACGTGATTTTATTATTTAACCGTTTTCTACCTAGAATAAACAAACAACCTGTGAACCTGTATTGTGATATCTGTAGGTATAAATTCGCATTAAATGATAAACAATTCCAGAGGTCAAAAGTTAGAGTTCCTTATGGGACTAAATGAAATGTCAAAGGGAAGCTCTGAGCCTTAACTTAAAGGTTTAGGTACACACATCGTTATATGGCTTCCGTTCCACATTTAAACATTTATTATTTACCTATGTAAAAAATGTAGTCAATTCGCCTGCCATTCTGTATATTTTTTGCCCATTTAAATGAGGAGATACTGCTAATTGTGCTTTTAATCCCCTAACCCAAGTATCCAACACTATGTACCTAGACATAATAAAGCTCCAAGTACCTAATCCAGATAAACATGACACAACATCATATTATTTTGTAATCCTCAACATTTCTCATCCAATCATCAATATGCAGCTCCTTTTTTACTTTCTATTTCTTTTCAAATACCTACGTATTCTGCGAATGTAATAGAAAGTCGTGTGATGTTCACACCAGATTTTTTTTTTTAAATGCACTTCAAATGCACTTTTGAAGGCACATCAGAGATTACCAAACGTATTCACGTTCAAGGGGAAAATGCTTATTTCCTTTTGCTCTGGGAATAAGGAAAGAGAACGGATCATTTCCTGGAAGATGAGTTATTTCGTGCTACTGCTCTTGCTGCAATAAGTAGAAGTAGATATAAAATGTACAGAATACTTACTCGTAGATTTCTTAATTAATTGCACTAATCATCAGCACGGATTAAAAGATTATTAGGTGAACAAGATACATATTTAGCATGCTTTACTATCCTATTCCACTTAGTAATACAAAACTTCTATTCCACAATAAATGTGTCATGCAACCAGTGTGTACGACTTGTTATGTATTGATGAGATGACATTGGCTATAATTATATTAATCTTAGTGTCTACTCACTCATCAATTCGCATGGAAAAGGTTCAAAGATACAGAGAACTCTCAACTTATGAAATATGTGGGAAGAAAGTAAATAAACAACATGATGCAGAATATTCAAAGTACCTATTATAATAAATGAACATTTAATTGAAATGATATGTGAAGGAAATGTTGTAGGTCCTTGTCAGTACTAATCGTAAATTAATACTTGTACAAGTAATAACACACCTAGAATCCAGAATCATAAAAAAAAATATTCATAATATTCATGTTTTTCTTTACATTTATGAAATGGAATTATGTGAATAAGTGATATTCTACTCATACTCATACGAGTTCTGAATACGATTGATTCAAGATACCCATAGATAAATAAACGGAATTATGTGAATAAGTGATATTCTACTCATACTCATACGAGTTCTGAATACGATTGATTCAAGATACCCATAGATAAATAAACTCCAAGTTTTTCCCTTACACCTATAACACATCTGAGATGAACATCAAGTTATAGGCTGCAAATTTTGTGAGGTCATAAAAAAAGTTGGAATATAAGAGTATGAATGGCACTTTATTTTACGACCTGGGTCTTATTGATATCGCAGAATCACCTGTGGTACTTCGCTATGTCGAATAAATCTTGCGAGTGGGTTATTTATTTGTGTAGTTATTTCAATTTTTTGATAACAGTGTTTTTTAATGGGATCGTAAGTCTTCATTCATTCATCGCTGACTCGGATTATGTTGGGCTTGACATATTGCCAAACTTGATGAGGAATACACCAGCTCGAGGGATTATGGTTTGGGGTTAGAGTAGAATGAGTACTTGAGTAGATAGGTAGATACTTTTTGCATGTACAGTTTTTTTTTTTTTTTTAATGGGATCGTAAGTCTTCATTCATTCATCGCTGACTCGGATTATGTTGAGCTTGACATATTGCCAAACTTGATGAGGAATACACCAGCTCGAGGGATGATGGTTTGGGGTTACAGTAGAATGAGTAGATAGGTAGATACTTCTTGCATGTGTAGGTACTGCTGTACTGTGTAGAGTACCTACTTGGATAACAAATTGAACGTAGCTAGTTCGACAAATTGCAGTGCACCATATTGAAAACAAATGAACGAGACATCTGATACAAAGGCTAATTCAGAGGTATACGTGGTTGGTTCGATGTGCTGGTAAATATCTAGAATGGCAGTAGATAGATCATGATATCACCCTAATATGTAGTGAATGGTAAAGGCTATATAGTCCCAAGAAACACATTAAATTTTCAAGAAACAAATTATTTATTTTGACCGGGAGCCATTGATTACTCATCGGAGCAAGTGTTCCGAAGATAATGATTTCCCACAGTGAAGTTCAACTGGAACGAGTAAACATGAGGATGGATTGGAAAAAATGGGAAGTTTGAAAAAAATCGAGGAAAAGACAAGAGAACACTCACAAGAGAGGAAAAAGATCTTGGGTAAATACAACAAATTACAAAACAAAGGGCGAAACTATAGCCTACCATACAACTTTTATACTCAGAAACTTGGACACAAATGTACGTACCTTATTTATACCTCCCGAAACTACAAAATACACTCATATTAAGCAGAAAAGATAGAATTATACTTCGTATAGCACATTTATTACACATCTTTCTTTAGGTGTTTCAACCCGTCACTGAGAAGTATTGAAGAGACGAGAGATTTTGCTGTTAAATGAGAACTCAATTATTTCAGTTGCAGACGTCACGAAAGAAATAATTACTATCAGCAACAACATCGTTATATTCTTCAGTTCACGCAAGTAGCTTCTTGGCACCTTGGCAGAGTCTGAAAACATGGATACCAAGTTTCATGTGCCAACTCGAGTTACAAACAATCAACAACCACGCGCAGAAACAACACGTTATGGGGTGACCAACACGTTTGGTCCTCTAGGAAGAGAGATAATGTAGAAAACAAACCCAGAAAAAGCAACAAATTCTCATGAAATATCAACAATTTACACAAACAGACTTGGATGCTTGAATCAGTCTTCCAAAGAATACTGTCTTTCTTTTGAACTCTCAGGTGGTCAAATAGCATTCCAGGAGAATCATCAGAAATGCATTATGACTGTGGGGGAAATCGATAAAATTGAACAAACATAATTGAGACACCAATCCAAGCAAGTTTCCAGGAAGGACACGATTGTCAGAGTGACTCACAACTTCTCTTGCTCATTAATATGCCATCGAGCTGAGAACCAGTCACTATTCAATGTTCATTATTACTCAATACTCCGGCCGGTACAAAATGCTAATGAGGTAAAAACTAGACAAGCAAATATTTGACGTGTGTCAATTAACAGGAAAAACTGCAATGATTGAAACATGAGTTCACTGCACAGGATGGCTCCAAAGTCTGGAAGCTTGTTCCTCGCAACCCTTCCTTCTTTGGTTCAAGGACAGGCAAGCTAACAAGCTATCCTCCAACCTTGGAGAGATTGCTTTCACATTGGCTATTTGTATTTTGCTGACTGCTAAACCGACCTACATTTCCGATTTTCACTAACAAGCAGGGATCGTTCCATCACATCGTCAACGAAGTCTATTGTGTAAATAATGATAGCGTACACTGTAGGTAGATTCATAAAGGACAGCAAGCTCATGATCAGAACAGAAGAAGAGGGACAGGGGGTAAAAAAATATCAAATTACATACCTACCTAATTATTCCAGATATAAAAAACTTCGTTTGTTGATTAAAATTTTCAGAAATACTAACACTGTTCTGTTACGCAGTTGACAAAAGTCACCATCACTACAGTTGCGTAGTTTATAGGGTGGTAGTCTTCTGATCCGCAGGTTGATGGTTCGAGTTCAAGCTATACAATTGTACAAACATAATAAAAGCATACAAACATGTTAAACGCAAAACTTTTCCAGAAATGTATCAGATTAAAGAATCATAAACCATTGGACATCATTTCAATTGGAATTTTTATTGAGTTGGTGATCTGGAGAAAATGTTACGCTCGTGCGGCTCGTGTCAAATTGTTTCCATCACACTGTAAATCTAATATTCATAAAGGTAATGTAACTCTCATAAATAAATCTTGTAAAATGAAATGGTATTCGGTGGGTCAACAGCAGGACAACAAATTTGGAGGACAGGAAGGACATGATAGTGCTAGCAGCTAGGTGATTCTGGAATGGATGGAACACAAACACAAAATCTTCAGAAAGCTAGAAATGTCATGATGGTACGTGACATGCTGTAGTATTGTCCTCAAGCTTATAGGTCTGAAGGAGTCTGGAGAGGGTCTACACAAGTCTACAGTTACCCAGTAAGTAAAGTGTTGCCTCCACATGGAACAAAATACAGCGTGTACATGCTACGTGACGTGCATTATGTATGCAGATAATTGAATTCTACAGTGACATCTTATGTCTTGGCCTCGTGTATCTACAACCCCTTCCACTCCGTCACCAAGTCTCAAAACTAATATTATAGTCATCTGATGACACCTTGTGACCTTGGAAATTACGGTGCAGTCATAACTCAGAGGAATATTGAGTTATTACCAATGTAGCAGTACCTTCTGATTCCAAGCACTCCACACTATCGCACAACTTTAATCCGAAACCCAATAATTACCAACAATCTTGATTGCCACTTATGCAAGTGGTGATGGCGTTTCAATGATATTATAGACAAGTGCATCGAACACGACCGCTGAGATGATTTACAGTCATCGGATTCATGTTGCGCGATCATAAAACATACAAACGTAAATGAATTATTGACAATCAAGAGAGGTTGAAATAATTTTTCATGGCAAATAACAATGATGATTAATGTGTCAAAGGAGATAAAAAACAGCGAGATGAAGATAAGTTAAAGATGATGCTGGGAGAAGTTACGAAATCACTGGCGGCTCAACAGAAGAAAATTTAGAACAACTATGTTCATTGTAGCTTCGTACAAACACGACCCAAAAGAAACAAGGGATAATCCGAGAGAATTACATAAAACATTTAAAATATCTGTGGAAATCCAAAGAAATGTCAACAAATTTCGCTAAAATTCGATCTACTGGGATGATTCTTGGTAACAACTTAATGTGCCTATGTAGAGATATACGGTGAAGATTAGGATGATTAAGGAGCGCGGTAGCGCTCCGCCCCGCCAAGTCAAGAAAGTTAATAGCTTAGTCAAGTATGAAAGTGTTCTCCGTTGTGTTACACCAGTACAAACAACACCGATTCTACTCACCAGTGAAAAGTAAATTAAACCAACACCTGGATGTCGAAATACCCGTGCCACCAACATTGGAAGAAGATAATATTGTTGATGTTTGGAAGAAAACCAGAATTTCCAAAGAGCGGTAATATCATCTAGGTGTAACGAGGTGATAAATTTTCAACGAGGGGGTGAAATCAACCATAGCTTACCTGAGCTCACCACCACAATAAAAGAACATCCATCAACGTAATTCACTTCAAAGTAGAAAGTAGGTGAATAATAAACATTGGTTTTGACCAAACTTTATATAGGTACAAGGGATTAATATATCCATAGGATCATGAACAACGATCGTTTCTCAGGATGGATCAAAGCATTTTTGCATAAAAAATGCATTTTCAGAAAACTTGAAAGGGGAATAAAGACGATATTGTGCTTATGAAAGTCTGCATTTATGATTCAAAAACAGATATTGTTATAACTGGGAAAAATCATTACACCAAGTTGAATAGATATTCAAAACAACGATAACCCGTCACTGAGAAGTATTGAAGAGACGAGAGATTTTGCTGTTAAATGAGAACTCAATTATTTCAGTTGCAGACGTCACGAAAGAAATAATTACTATCAGCAACAACATCGTTATATTCTTCAGTTCACGCAAGTAGCTTCTTGGCACCTTGGCAGAGTCTGAAAACATGGATACCAAGTTTCATGTGCCAACTCGAGTTACAAACAATCAACAACCACGCGCAGAAACGACACGTTATGAGGTGACCAACACGTTTGGTCCTCTTAGGAAGAGAGATAATGTAGAACACAAACCCAGAAAAAGCAACAAATTCTCATGAAATATCAACAATTTACACAAACAGACTTGGATGCTTGAATCAGTCTTCCAAAGAATACTGTCTTTCTTTTGAACTCTCAGGTGGTCAAATAGCATTCCAGGAGAATCATCAGAAATGCATTATGACTGTGGGGGAAATCGATAAAATTGAACAAACATAATTGAGACACCAATCCAAGCAAGTTTCCAGGAAGGACACGATTGTCAGAGTGACTCACAACTTCTCTTGCTCATTAATATGCCATCGAGCTGAGAACCAGTCACTATTCAATGTTCATTATTACTCAATACTCCGGCCGGCACAAAATGCTAATGAGGTAAAAACTAGACAAGCAAATATTTGACGTGTGTCAATTAACAGGAAAAACTGCACGAATCATTCAAAACTTGCTGGAATTTCTTCGCAATATGAACGGGAAAAATATTTCCTTTGATTGAGCTTTTTTCCCTCTTGAGAAAACCTTTTCTGGAAGCTTGTCCATGAGAGCACTTTTGACTGTAGTTGAAAATTAACTTTTTTACCCTGAACTTGTTTGGAATTTCAGATGGTGCATAAAAGATGATCTTTATCAATAACCTAAGTAGGAGTACAAAGAATTACCTACTTCAATAATTCAAATATTTGAACTGAATTAGACAGGCTAAAGATCAATTTAGGCAGGTAATTTCATGAACATCTTATATCTATCCAACTTCTGGAATTCAAGAAACAGTTGGCCAATCGATCAAGGTTGGTATTTCTAGATGGGGGAAACAAAGATCTTGTCGTAAAATAAAATAATGGAAAGAGCTAATGGAAGAAAATGACTTTGGTTCGCGGATCGCGGAATTGACTAACTTCTTCGCTGTTTATCTATTCTTCTGCGATATCAATTCTATTCTTTCTTTTACTGTTATGTTTTCGAAATTCCTGATAGTAGGTACATACAATGGCACCAATATTAACCCATCTGCTCACATACCTAATGTAATACGTAGATAGGTACCTATAGGTCTAGAATAGTCTATGTTTACTTCAGCGAAACATTTTCCTGATGAGTACATATTTGAGTAGATAGATATACGTTTTGGTATTGGTATAAGTAGGGCCATCGGCTTTAATAAACGCACTTGATCACTGCGACCTGGTTAGATCTTTTGTGACATTCCCTTTACATACATTTCATAAGTGTCATACGTTTACCTAATACCTATAGATGGAACAAGTATATCAAAAACTATGTTTACTTTTTCAAAGACAAAAGAAATCAGTCTCAAAATGACCGTTCCCGTCGGCATATAAACCAGGCACTCCGGTCAAGAGATAGTGCTCTTTACGGCAAAACAACATGAGGCAACATGCTTAAAAAAATTTACATTGGTTTGATTATGCTCTTAGATCATGCAACAATTCGGCTGAAAGCAAGCTTCATTTTGCCTCAGTGCAATAGCTTCTTAAAAGTGAATCACAAATCCGACATTCAATGGGTTGAAATTTTAATTAACAAAATTGAATTCTTCTTTGGTATTGGGGACTTGGAGGGGTGCCTCCACTAACATTGGCAGCTTCTACTTCAACTCATCACTCAGTTCAATGGGCAAAGTACTTTGGAAATTGTTCATTATACAAAAACAATGCACCTCTCGACGCGTGTGTTGACCTCAGAATACGCTTAGTTGGTGATGTGCCGGCTTAGGCTCTGGTGTTTAGCCCTGGGTAGGCGGAGAAGTTGCAGGTGAACTCATCTTGGAATCATCTAAGGTTCCAAGTTGAAAGTCGTTGCTAGATTTGTTCACAAAATACTAAAGGGATAGGTTCATAGGAATTACCTTTTGAGTCAACGGCACTTTTTTCCTTTTAGAACATACGAATCCAGAGTTTCTATTAGGATACCAGAGTTAACTTCAACAACGCATTCTACCGAGTAAATTGATTGTTTCCTGTGGCTAACTTCTGATGTCAACAATAAACCACTGAAGGAAATTCTCATCAATCTTGATACAAGTAAACAAGATGATTCTCCAGAACAGATAAAAAAACATCCTCAAGACAAATCGCTTATTTATTGAGGTGTTTTATTACTGTAAATATTTTTCCTGCAAATTGAACAAAAAAGAAGAAGAAAAAAATGAATAAAAAAAAAACGTGATTTTATTATTTAACCGTTTTCTACTTAGAATAAACAAACAACCTGTGAACCTGTATTGTGAAGTTATTAATGATTTTATATCGGTTTATCACAACCAGTGTCGGTGCTAGAAAAGAAAGGGGGGGTTAAAGTTAAAGAGATTCCCTCTTCCAAAATATTTGATGTGGTGTATTTATTTGAAATGATGTAATAAATTACAAATAAATTAATCGTAGATACATATCTAGCTTTATCAATTAGTGATAGGTACTTTATTAAAAAACAAAACAATACATCAGAAGAAGGATTAAAGTAATACTATTGGACGAACTTTCAATGCTCATTGCTCACCTGAAACAAGAAACAAGTAGTCAAGACTAACGTCAGCATTTGTCACTTAGTTCGAAACTTCGAATGTTGGAAATGAAGATGAGGAACGAAAGGAGCTATTAGGAAACACGTGAGGAAAAACGAAGTTTTGTTTTTCAAATGACGATCAGTCAGTTCCAAATTTAATAAAACTAATTACATAAAGAAGTTCCTACTCCGTGACCGTGATACATAAATTTATTGAAAATTCAAGTAGTATATGTATAGTGTATACTGACAAAGAATCTGAAACAAATTTTCCTCATACGACACTGTCAATAGAGAGAAAACATTACTCACACTTGAGAAGGATAGAAGAAAAACAAGAAATGCAATAATGCAACAGTTACAACCCCTCCATCAGGAATCAGGACATAAAAGTGAAAAATCTTCCAAGATTAAAGAAAGTGCATTTTCTGAAAGAGATGCTGATGTAAACAAGCACTACTGGAACAAAGAAGAATCAAAACTTGACAGAGAATATGAGAGGGGGACACGGTAACAATGATGATTAATGTGTCAAAGGAGATAAAAAACAGCGAGATGAAGATAAGTTAAAGATGATGCTGGGAGAAGTTACGAAATCATTGGCGGCTCAACAGAAGAAAATTTAGATCAACAATGTTCATTGTAGCTTTGTACAAACACGACCCAAAAGAACCAAGGGATAATCCGAGAGAATTACATAAAACATTTAAAATATCTGTGGAAATCCGAAGAAATGTCAACAAATTTCGCTAAAATTCGATCTACTAGGATGATTCTTGGTAACAACTTAGTGTGCCTATGTAGAGATATACGGTGAAGATTAGGATGATAATATAGCTTAGTCAAGTATGAAAGTGTTCTCCGTTGTGTTACACCAGTAAAAACAACACCGATTCCACTCACCAGTGAAAAGTAAATTAAAGCAACACCTGGATGTCGAAATACCCAGAAAAAAACTACCTCCAAGGCAATTGATACACATAGTAGGTAGCAAATTATGAGTTCTCAGAGATAAGCTGAGTGCTAATCGCATGGACAATGACATGACAACCAAAAAACAACATAAACTCAGGCCAGAGGTGAACAAGTTTAGTTTAAGGGGGAATTTAATATTAATTAGGTTGAGAATGTTGAAAGATTTTAATTAAAAGTTGATGTTAAGATGATTGTGCAATGAAACGAAATTTCGATCTCATTTAACTAATCAGAAGAGTGTTTATTTGTTTGAATAGTAAACACAAATGAAATTTTGTAGAATATCTTTTTTGATAGCCTTGGTTTTGACCACCTCCTAACCAAAATGTTCGTCTTTTTTACAAATAGATTCCTGCTTTGTTGACTTTGGTAAAATCTCAGTTGTGGTCAGGTCTTTAGATATTTAGACTTTAGAGGTATTAGTTTAGTTCGAGAGATTAAGTTTGGTTTACTCATCAATATAGGGTCCTCAGGGTTAACTTCGTGCTCGATCAAAGCCAGAGGTTACCGGGAGGTTAAGATGTTAAGTACTTTCGTAATGGTAGAGATAAAGAAAACACGACTACCTATCAGAATCTCTACAACTAACTTTGGTAACTTTGGATTATCTACGGCTGGAGAAGTGTTAATCAAAGAGTAGAACCTCGTCATTGAAGGAACGAAAGTTCGAAATTCAAGACATCGAATTTACTCAAATTGATTAGTAACAACCATTTCAGCTTCTTTATTGTCTATAATCGTTTCTGAGATTCAAGACGATTTTGGTATGATATGAAATTTTGTTAGCTATGGTACAATAATTTTAGTGTGCATGACAATAACTGACTCCAGATTCCCTAGTGGTAGTGGTCCAGACTTCATATTCGTGAACAGATTGAGTATCCAAAACAAACGAAGATTCTACACCTGGCAAAATGGGGAAAAACAAAACAATATTTCTTGCCTCTCACATCCATCATCCTGACAACACATTTGTCAACTTGGATTCTACAAGTTTTATGTAACTTGTAAAATGCCAAGGTTGAACTTTCTCATACCCAAGATCCTTTAAGTACACCAGATATATTTCACAGATGTTTCCTGGAAACATTTTTTGTTGGTATGGTGAATTGGTGGCTGATGACAAATACCCAACCTTGGATACCATAGTAAAATCACATCCATCATCCTGACAACACATTTGTCAACTTGGATTCTACAAGTTTTATGTAACTTGTAAAATGCCAAGGTTGAACTTTCTCACACCCAAGATCCTATAAGTACACCAGATATATTTCACAGATGTTTCCTGGAAACATTTTTTGTTGGTATGGTGGATTGGTGGCTGATGACAAATACCCAACCTTGGATACCATAGTAAAGATGTTGGTCAGTATTTTCGCTTCTTTCGCGACTAAAAGTTTACATCCACCGCACACAACATGATTAATCACATAAGGTTACTTCTTCCAGATGATGACACAGATTAGATGTGAATCTACCTATGTATGTATCTATCTACATTTACAGTGGATTGATAGTAATCCGAATTGTTTTCAGGCTCATCACGCATTAGATCTATGAAGAAATCGAGAAATCTTTTCTCTAAAATTGGACATGGATCCAAATTGGAGAGAAAGTGAAATTGAAATTTCGGACGCTCACTCCATGTCAAAGGCCAATCTAATTAGGACTTGAGATTGATCCTCGTCTAATAGTCCATTTTGCCTACTGTATAACAGCCCATCCTGCTTAGCTCGCGATCATCATCATTACCTGTCCGTCATTTCAGTTGGAACAGTATCTTCTATCCGTAATTTGTGCTTTCATTTTCTTTGGTAAAAACCACAAGAAGAAGCACTGGGTAAGTGGGTATTAGTTTAATATAATGAAGATGAAACCAAATTTGTAAAATTTGAGAAATAAGTCTGACAGACTGACGTTAAAACAAGACTTGATAGATGCTAGTCCTTTTTACATTTCATTTTTTTTTTTTAAAAAACAGACTGAAGAATATGTTGAGAATTCGGTGGGAAATCTTATTCAGGAAAAGTCTTCCGTGTAGGAAAGAGGGAGTCAAATTTAGTAGGTAGTTTAGGTACCTATGTTAGGACAAGTGGTCAAACATATCAAACTACAACTAACATGTCTACCATCATGTACTAGTTGGTTCTTACTAATTTATTTAATTAGGTACCGAAAATTTGAATATTAACCCCCTTCAGATTCTTCATAGTTTCAGAGAAATGTTCTAAATGTCAAAATCAAAAACACTCTACTCAACATAAAGGGGTTAACTTACAATTATTTCAGTTGCAGACGTCACGAAAGAAATAATTACTATCAGCAACAACATCGTTATATTCTTCAGTTCACGCAAGTAGCTTCTTGGCACCTTGGCAGAGTCTGAAAACATGGATACCAAGTTTCATGTGCCAACTCGAGTTACAAACAATCAACAACCACGCGCAGAAACAACACGTTATGGGGTGACCAACACGTTTGGTCCTCTAGGAAGAGAGATAATGTAGAAAACAAACCCAGAAAAAGCAACAAATTCTCATGAAATATCAACAATTTACACAAACAGACTTGGATGCTTGAATCAGTCTTCCAAAGAATACTGTCTTTCTTTTGAACTCTCAGGTGGTCAAATAGCATTCCAGGAGAATCATCAGAAATGCATTATGACTGTGGGGGAAATCGATAAAATTGAACAAACATAATTGAGACACCAATCCAAGCAAGTTTCCAGGAAGGACACGATTGTCAGAGTGACTCACAACTTCTCTTGCTCATTAATATGCCATCGAGCTGAGAACCAGTCACTATTCAATGTTCATTATTACTCAATACTCCGGCCGGTACAAAATGCTAATGAGGTAAAAACTAGACAAGCAAATATTTGACGTGTGTCAATTAACAGGAAAAACTGCAATGATTGAAACATGAGTTCACTGCACAGGATGGCTCCAAAGTCTGGAAGCTTGTTCCTCGCAACCCTTCCTTCTTTGGTTCAAGGACAGGCAAGCTGACAAGCTATCCTCCAACCTTGGAGAGATTGCTTTCACATTGGCTATTTGTATTTTGCTGACTGCTAAACCGACCTACATTTCCGATTTTCACTAACAAGCAGGGATCGTTCCATCACATCGTCAACGAAGTCTATTGTGTAAATAATGATAGCGTACACTGTAGGTAGATTCATAAAGGACAGCAAGCTCATGTTCAGAACAGAAGAAGAGGGACAGGGGGTAAAAAAATATCAAATTACATACCTACCTAATTATTCAAAAAACTTCGTTTGTTGATTAAAATTTTCAGAAATACTAACACTGTTCTGTTACGCAGTTGACAAAAGTCACCATCACTACAGTTGCGTAGTTCATAGGGTGGTAGTCTTCTGATCCGCAGGTTGATGGTTCGAGTTCAAGCTATACAATTGTACAAACATGTTAAACGCAAAACTTTCCAGAAATGCCATTTATGTAGTGTAGGTACCATATCTGTAGGTATAAATTCGCATTAAATGATAAACAATTCCAGAGGTCAAAAGTTAGAGTTCCTTATGGGACTAAATGAAATGTCAATGGGAAGCTCTGAGCCTTAACTTAAAGGTTTAGGTAGACACATCGTTATATGGTTTCCGTTCCACATTTAAACATTTTTATTATTTACCTATGTAAAAAATGTAGTCAATTCGCCTGTTATTCTGTATATTTTGCCCACTTAAGTAAATGAGGAGATACTGCTAATTGTGCTTTTAATCCCCTAACCCAAGTATCCAACACTATGTACCTAGACATAATAAAGCTCCAAGTACCTAATCCAGATAAACATGACACAACATCATATTATTTTGTAATCCTCAACATTTCTCATCCAATCATCAATAGGTACGAGTATGCAGCTCGCAACAGATTTGTGTTGCAGGATGATTAAGATTAATAGATAAATAGTTTGTCAAAGCAAATAGCCATCATTAGTTATACTAACACAGTTTCCAACACGACGCTAAGCTTTGCTATTCAATCTATGTCTCTTATCTCATAGTCTTGCAGTATATGTAGACAAGCATTTCACTTTCTATTCACATCACAACAGATCACAAGTTGTCAATACGAGGTTTATGCAAAGTGTCAAACACAATATATTCCTACACGAACACTATACAATAGGAGTAGGACTCAATGTCCTATGCTGTAATAGATACTCAACTTGTAAGTTCGGCTTTAGAGTTCAAGACAAGAAGAATGTTTGACGTATCTATTTGCTGGTTTTAAGATAGTGTCACTCCTAGTTAGCATGAGATTATGTAAAAGGTATTGTGCCTACATACAATATTAATTGCAATCATACTATACATAGGTGCATAGATAACATAGATTACAAACATACAGTAAGTACCATAGTACCAACACACCTCGATACAGTGCCCTTACCAAGCAAAACCAAAAATCAGAAATTTAGAATGAATTCTTCCAATAAACAATAAGTACATAGGTATTGCATATTATAATCCTATGTACTACTTAAACCTAAACTATTTGACCTTACGCATATAGCCAACCATTAGGTTCAGGTATCTGAGGAAGCTTGCGTTCCACTCTTGTACTCTATGTGGAGACCAGAAGTCGGAAGATAGGCTGCATACCTACCTACTATTAGGATCAAAAATTCTATAATGGTCAAGTTTACATACTTATAAAACCAGTTGCCCCAGATATACACGCTCGTACCTATATTGAAAGTTTAACTCGACAATTTTGCTATTTTGCACTCAATGCTGATGTTGATAATATGATAGAACATATAATAAGTCCATTGTTGCTACTTCATGTAGATTATTGTAGAACATTGTTGCTGTTGCTACTTCTATTGTTGGTAATAATTTGGTACAGACATTATGAAGATGTCCCCCTCTTCACCCAAACATAATCTGAAAGATTCTGAAGGTATCTCAAATACAAAGGGAGATAATTATGATGTAATTTATGCCACCTCTAACCTCTCAAGCAGACCTGTATCAAATGTTATTTCGTTATTACTGTTACTAGAAAGGATATACAGTGAAATGTCAACAATGTTATCTTGTTCAATCTTCTACCTAGAGAGGAAGTAGAAATTAAGATTACAGAAGGTTATTATTAAATTATTTAACAATTATAATAAATTTAAGGCTGTAAGAAAAGAAGTAGGGCAGGGAGCCTGGGTCGTTGTGACATCTCTTGAATTTATTTACTCCCAACTCCTCAGTCTCCTGTATCCTCAGGATCAGGATACAATACAAGAAGCCTGTGAGAACCTGAGACAGAATATAGGTTCATCTGATCGAGAATTCGCATCACTTGTGTAGGTATCATAATGATTTATTATGATGTAATTTATGCCACCTCTAACCTCTCAAGCAGACCTGTATCAAATGTTATTTCGTTATTACTGTTACTAGAAAGGATATATAGTGAAATGTCAACAATGTTATCTTGTTCAATCTTCTATCTAGAGAGGAAGTAGAAATTAATATTACAGAAGGTTATTATTAAATTATTTAACAATTATAATAAATTTAAGGCTGTAAGAAAAGAAGTAGGACAGGGAGCCTGGGTCGTTGTGACATCTCTTGAATTTATTTACTCCCAACTCCTCAGTCTCCTGTATCCTCAGGATCAGGATACAATAAGAAGCCTGTGAGAACCTGAGACAGAATATAGGTTCATCTGATCGAGAATTCGCATCACTTGTGTAGGTATCATAAGGATTTAAATAATTTTAAAAACACAACAACGAAGAAGAAAGACCGAGATCTTTAAAACCATGTAAAAGCGACACTTTACATTCAATATGTATGCTGTTGTATGTACACAAGTAGGGGAAGGGTGGGCAAAACGGACACCTTAAGGGAAATTGATTTTTGTATTTTTTATAGCATACGTTTTTGAACCCTTTGAGTTTTCATATGGTAGCACACTAACTTTTCTTTCATGTGGTAGCACTTGCTCATGTCTAAACATTCCATTTTTGTTATAAAACGCCATCTCCTAGACCTCTACAAAAAACCGTTTTGCCCGCACATGGTAGGCAAAATGGACACGGCCTGTCCATTTTGCCCACCCAGAGAATTTTCCAAACATATGAAACAAAATAAAGGTACAACTTGTTATTATATTAACAAAATGTTTTATAGATACTAGATACCCAGAAGAAGTAAAAAGACTATCACATAAAAAATTAAAAAAAAAAACAACTTTTAGAATGTAGTTAAGTGGTGCGGGCAAAATGGACACTCTGAGTAGTCTGTCCATTTTGCCCGGCTAACAAAGTGGCCATCTTGCCCGTTCTTCGTATTTCTAGAAAATATCACTTTTTTGATTTATAGAAAGCACTGAAACAAAAGGTAAGCAATGCAAAATGACACTCATAAAATTTACTATTGAACAAAATTAAGAAATAAAGCATAACACTTACCGTTGAATTTTGATGATCAAAAAATGCACTCCTCAAAATAACATCGAGACACTATCATTTAACATGACGGCAGATAACTCGCAAACTAAATGACTCTGGGTCCAGAAATTAAATCAAAACAATAATCAGATGCGTACGGCCTAATTGACAGAGGTCCCGTGAGAGTGCAGCACAACACAGTGGAGATTTCACCAAAGTCCATTTTGCCCGCACTGGCCGTTTTGCCCACCCTTCCCCTAATTTAAAGCTCTCTCACTTGACCTTGTTTCTAACAAGAAAGAAAACTCTGAAGAGTGAAGAACTAAACTATTCTCGTCAAAAAGTTTAAACATTTCAAAACATTAATAAATTATGTGCACCGGCAAAGATTTTGATGATGAAAATGTTCTACCTTGTACCTTTTCTAGATACAAAGTTATCATTAGATTAAATTCACCTACATATAGTACCAAAACCAGGCTAGGATCTAGTAGAAATTCTAAAAACAACAATAACTATGTACGTATTGTACGTACTCCTGAGATGGTAAGATAAAGAATGTGATGGTACCTAGCTACCTAGAAGTGTATAATTGGGTGAAGACCATCACTTCCTCTGAAGTAGTAACAGGCATGGATAAGAAAGAAAGCTGAAAAAGAGAAGGGTCAGAAAATACTCCCTAATGCCCAAATAATATCACGGAGTTCAAGTAACAGGCATGGATAAGAAAGAAAGCTGAAAAAGAGAAGGGTCAGAAAATACTCCCTAATGCCCAAATAATATCACGGAGTTCATAATTATGGAGGTGAGATTGAAAGGGGGACTACCGTTTCAATCGCCCAAGGGGGTACTTGGAAAGGAAGTCATACCTATTATGAAAGTTTCACTAACTTTAATCGAGGCCTAAGAAATAGATAATTCAATAAAGATCCGAATGAATTAAATTGTGTAAGTATTATTTAATTAAGGAATGCATACGAGTATGTTGAAGCGAAAAATTAATGTCACAAACTTTAAGGAAAGCTTAGGTGTTAAATTGTTACGACAGAATTGTTGTAAAGATGTTACTCGTTGAATAACAGAAATTATGGGGAAGACATTTTTTGCTGATGCGTACATTGCTTACGGCTTACAGATGGCAAATATCTGCAAGAAAGTGATCAGGTCCTGCGATGTTCAGTATTTTTGAAAAAGTTTTATACAACATGATGGTTGAAGGTGGGACTCAAAGTAAGATTCTAATATTCTATGTTCAAACCAAGTTGAAGCATCATGCCTACACCTCACTTAAGTTAAACACCTACTTATAACAATAATTATAAAAGGGTAAGCCACCTCCAAAACTGTGCTGGAAACTCTGCAAGTTATGATATATGCATTATCCGGAACAAACGTGAGATAAACCTTTCAGTTAACTCATTATGTCACATTAAGTCGGAACTCAAATCTCAGAAATAAGAGATGACAAGGTCCTTCACCCTTAATAGTCGGTCAATTACATCAAGTCGAAAATGTGAAAGCAGGGGGAGGAGGCTCCCTCCTTAAGTTCATTTCTATTGCAAGTGCACTCTGCAATAATAGAGTGCACCCTCGTTTACTTAACTATTTACAAAGAAACAGATCTCACTTTAAACTTCTTTTCAGTTGTTCCGTTTCAATTGTGAAAAAAGAGATGACAAGGTCCTTCACCCTTAATAGTCGGTCAATTACATCAAGTCGAAAATGTGAAAGCAGGGGGAGGAGGCTCCCTCCTTAACTTCATTTCTATTGCAAGTGCACCCTGCAATAATAGAGTGCACCCTCGTTTACTTAACTATTTACAAAGAAACAGATCTCACTTTAAACTTCTCTTCAGTTGTTCCGTTTCAATTGTGAAAATGTCATTTCCTATTTCTTTATTACTACGTTTCTTTGTTGGAGCATTTTCAATAGCACAAAACGACTTTGATGAAAAATACACTGCTCACGTTTAAAATAAAGTGGATTACGTTTCTTTGTTGGAGCATTTTCAATAGCACAAAACGACTTTGATGAAAAATACACTGCTCACGTTTAAAATAAAGTGGAACTAGATCATTTCTCAGCAATATTACCGGTAGAAAAGGAAATGTGCTGCATACGATCGGTTAATAATTGGTTTTCCGCAAGTACACTGAATATGACAAGGAATTAAACTGGTGAACTTATAGTTCACTACTGTAGAGTAGCAATTAATTTGGATAATTCTGCACATGTGAACTTCGTGAACGACCAATTAACTTCCGTTAGGTAGGCATTAATTTAGTATGATAGCGATAACATGCCTAAAGGCTATTACTCAAAGCTCCAAGCAAGAACGGTGAATTTAGAGTACGCATTGGGAATTTGGGACCATCTTATTTGACTTTCTCCAAAGTCTTCTTGTGCAATGACCACCCTCTCGAATGCATTATAAATTACAAAGACAAACCTCTTTTCCCATTTAGTCATCATTCAGCAAAGTATGGGTTACTCTTAGCACAACAAAAAACCTAAAACTTCCAACCTGATGATAATGTATGCAAATCGACACAAGTTCAATGATTAGTATTGAACATTGAACCACAAAAGTAAATTTTTTGAACATTAACCGAACCGGTTTTAGCGTTATCAGAATGAAGATAGCACACACAGCACCCAGACAAAGAGTTACTATTCATGTTATGCAGAATGTCGAACACGAAGGTGAACCATTTTTGGGACGGTCAAGTCTGATGGGAGTCAAAAGAAATTTCTTTGATATGGAAATTGTGTAGGTAGT
Organism: Diaphorina citri; assembly: GCF_000475195.1. NCBI lineage: Eukaryota > Metazoa > Arthropoda > Insecta > Hemiptera > Psyllidae > Diaphorina > Diaphorina citri. The sequence goes on from NW_007377603.1 coordinate 121,340, forward strand.
TAAACTCATATGTATAACGATATAATAGAGATTTCCTTCCTTACATATCTAAATACATTACTTTCCTTCCTATAGGATAAGTAAAGTAAAAACAATGATAACAAACATACCTATACCTTCCTAATAACAATAAACTTGGTGGTAGAATTTGCCCATGTATGTATGCTTAAATACGAATGGGTGTCATTCTATTCTTTCATATTAGGCCATTAGGGAATTCTTGCTTACTATCTCTCTTGGTTGAGTTCTATTTGTCTCATGTTTCAAGCTTCTCCTTAGTTTTGAGCTCGTGTATCTCTATGTATGTTGTGAGATTGTGTAATATTTCAATTAATCCTCTTGCTATTGTGTTCATGTTCATTTCTATGTTCTCTCTTGGTTGAGTTCTATTTGTCTCATGTTTCAAGCTTCTCCTTAGTTTTGAGCTCGTGTATCTCTATGTATGTTGTGAGATTGTATAATATTTCAATTAATCCTCTTGCTATTGTGTTCATGTTCATTTCTATGCAAAAAAAAAAGGTACGGTTAATTTTTTCTAATCTCTATGATTAAATTATCGGGGAGTCATTATCTTTTACATGAGAATCCTCAATTTAACCTGAAACCGTAGAAACTTTCCAAACTCTTCATAAGGTGTTGATTGTTTTATTTTATTGGTTAATTACTTTCTATTATTTTTATGTTTTCTTCACTTCTAATTTGAAATTTTTATTGAAAATTGTGGGTAAACTTTAAAGAAACCCTCAACCATGTATACTGAACTGAAGTAATCAGGTAACTGCCAATCCCTGAATGTATGTACTATGTAGCTAGGTACATACCTAGTTACCTTCTTGAAGAGTAATTTCAGTTGGGAGGTTTTTAAAAGTTCCCCTTACCTATCTATGTATGTAGGTAGGTATACTGAAAATTTTGAAGTACATAAGTGTGGGTATACATAAAACGAGAAAATAATTGAGGAAACTGAACTTCTAACTTAATATAATCTGATAAAGTTCGCGCCTTGTCAACACTGTCAACAGGTATCAAATGTAATTAGTAGATAATTAGGCTTGGAGCGAGCATCCAAAATATAGGGAGTAGGGTATTATGGCACAAGGGGGTAATGATAATTACTTAATTACCTGTGTCTCAACGGGACCTAATGGTAATTAACTAATGAGATAATGTTTTTGAGAAAAAAGTTCAAATTTTTCCTGAGAAAAACTTTCTGTTGAATAATCCCCGCCCGGATACCATCAAGTAATTCATGAGAAATTTGGATCTCTCCCAAAAATTCAAGACAACTAGATAATTTATTAGGTACAGTGAAGGTATAGGTAACCATTACTTGTAATAAATTACATGGGTCAATTTTAAATTCCTACCTACCAATCAAAAAAAATATAATATTTGCAACTCTCAAAATTCAAGGTGCTGTAAAACAAACATCAGGGCCTGAGCCCCATAATTAAAATATCAACAATTCCTTCCAGAAACATAAATAAGACTCAAAGTCTCAAAGAACAATGAAACTTAACTGAAAAAAGTGTATTATTTTAATAGAATAACAAATGTGAGAAATTAACATAGGTCGAAGAAGAACAAGAAGAGCCGTGAAAAATCTCTTACAACTGTACCATCCACTCATCCACTGACTGTGAAATGTGCAGATAACAGATATACATAATTCAAACAGAAGAAGAATAATATTACAACAGTTTCAACATTTTCTACCCTGGTCCCGGATGTTACTATGAATGCAATGGACCACGCCCAGTTAATAGAAGAAAATTATAGACTAGGAACAAAAATCACAGGGATCAAGCTCATGTACTTACCTATGTTATTATTGTTCGTGTTATTTAACTGATACTGTTAGAAGATATGGGATGGGAAACTGAAATCTAGATCACAGAATCTGAACGGGGACACTGTGATATGAGATACACTTAACATAGGGGTTAGGTAGAAAGCAGAAAGCAGTGTCTTACAAACAGTCCCTATAGACTTACCACCTTTGTGTAACACCTATGGGTGGGTAACTAACTACAAAATTGTGTAAGGTTATGAGAAAAGTGGGTACATAGTTAACATAGTACATACATACCTACATGGTTCCTAGAAACAAAGTTAACCAAAGTAATAGAAGAAAATTATAGACTAGGAACAAAAATCACAGGGATCAAGCTCATGTACTTACCTATGTTATTATTGTTCGTGTTATTTAAAAGATACTGTTAGAAGATATGGGATGGGAAACTGAAATCTGGAAATCTAGATCAGAATCTGAACGGGGACACTGTGATATGAGATACACTTAACATAGGGGTTAGGTAGAAAGCAGTGTCTTACAAACAGTCCCTATAGACTTACCACCTTTGAGTAACACCTATGGTTGGGTAACTAACTACAAAATTGTGTAAGGTTATGAGAAAAGTGGGTACATAGTACATACATACCTACATGGTTCCTAGAAACAAAGTTAACCAAAACAGTGAGGTGAACAAAGTTAATCAAAAGGTTATCACTATAATTAAATGTTATCATTTCGTGTTATCAATTAATTTCATAGTAAATTAGACATTAACACCATCCCTGACCATTGCTCTTGATTTGTAAATGAACAGGGTTCTTGAACTCAATGGTTGTTTTGTCATTAAGCATTACCTAATTAAGTATGTATTAAGAAGGAACCTATGGCTACCATAATGTTCTTATCAGTAATTAGGTAGGCATTCTAAATGTAAACAAGACATCAGCAATAAAGAACAGTAGACTAACTAGAGTACTTAACACTGGTGAGCTGGTGACTTGCTAGACTGCTAGACGCTTTATCAAAATTGTGACAATAAATAATGTTACTGTGAATTTTTTTCTAAAATAGAGTAAATCAAATAAAATATCAACGTGTATTCTTTCTTTTCTTAAACCGGAATTTCATGGGAGGAAAAAGAAAGACTCAACAGCAATAAACTCAACGTAATAAACTTGCCTAATCCCCCTATGTTCATTTGAAAAGCATAAAATTAGATTCAGACCAAACATAATGTTGGATAATAAAGTTCGGACAGAAGGAAAGACTAGAGAAAAGTCGTGTTTTTGCCCTGCACACAAAATACCAGGGGAAGGCTTAAGAGACTGGAGGCCCTGCTAAATTCTCTCATTAACTAGGGCAACTCGATCATTTTCTTAACCTAAGGAATCTCGGGATAGTTCATTAAGTTTCTTTTGAACACATATCTATTTGTTACCCTTTGTTTATCCCATCCGTAATGCTTTCATATTGGTCAATAATTGGTTTCCATTTTCCAATGTTTCCTAAATTTAATTTGCCACAAAGGTCCCATCACTGTGAATTATGTTTCACATAGTTCCTTTTCCTTTCTCAAAAGCTCGAGAAGTCTTGAAAACCTTGGAAATATAGAAAATGCACTTCCCTTGGTTACTTTTTACAGGAAATACAGTGCGCAATTTGAACATATCAAAGTAAAAATAAAATGTCATACTGTCAAAGGTTGAGCTAAGGTAAAGCTGAGGTAAACTTCGTCTATCGAATAATAATGTTGGATAATAAAGTTCGGACAGAAGGAAAGACTAGAGAAAAGTCGTGTTTTTGCCCTGCACACAAAATACCAGGGGAAGGCTCAAGAGACTGGAGACCCTGCTAAGTTCTCTCATTAACTAGGGCAACTCGATCATTTTCTTAACCTAAGGCATCTCGGGATAGTTCATTAAGTTTCTTTTGAACACATATCTATTTGTTACCCTTTGTTTATCCCATCTGTAATGCTTTCATATTGGTCAATAATTGGTTTCCATTTTCCAATGTTTCCAAAATTTAATTTGCCACAAAGGTCCCATCACTGTGAATTAGGTTTCACATAGTTCCTTTCTCAAAAGCTCAAGAAGTCTTGAAAACCTTGGAAATATAGAAAATGCACTTTCCTTGGTTACTTTTTACAGGAAATAGAGTGCGCAATTTGAACATATCAAAGTAAAAAATAAAATGTCATACTGTCAAAAGGTTGAGCTAAGGTAAAGCTGAGGTAAACTTCGTCTATCGAATGAAAAGTGTCAGAGCTCCCATTTGTTACACAGAAAATTCAATTTAAAGGTATAGGTACCCCGGTGCAGCTACCTGTTTAGCAAAGTTATCATTAGATTAAATTCACCTACATATAGTACCAAAACCAGGCTAGGATCTAGTAGAAATTCTAAAAACAATAACTATGTACGTATTGTACGTACTCCTGAGATGGTAAGATAAAGAATGTGATGGTACCTAGATACCTAGAAGTGTAGCGGTCAAACTTTCTTGACTTGGCGGGGCGGAGCGCTACCGCGCTCCTTAATAATTGGTTGAAGACCATCACTTCCTCTGAAGTAGTAACAGGCATGGATAAGAAAGAAAGCTGAAAAAGAGAAGGGTCAGAAAATACTCCCTAATGCCTAGGAAGGTCTTCAATATTCTGCACTGTTTAGAAGCACAACAATAGCAACATTAGGTTGTTTTTGAAAAAATTACATATTAATGTCCAATAAATTATTTCTTAATGGTAGGTATTTACCTGCCTATCAACTTTTCTTTCTTTTTGTGGAGTAGGTATTGTACTTTCAGATTATTCTTTTTAGTAAACATTTCAATTAATAGTTTAATATAATGAAGATGAAACCAAATTTGTAAAATTTGAGAAATAAGTCTGACAGACTGACGTTAAAACAAGATTTGATAGATGCTAGTCCCTTTTACATTTCATTTTTTAGAGAACAGACTGAAGAATATGTTGAGAATTCGGTGAGAAATCTTATTCAGGAAAAGTCTTCCGGTGTAGGAAAGAGGGAGTCAAATTTAGTAGGTAGTTTAGGTACCTATGTTAGGACAAGTGGTCAAACATATCAAACTACAACTAACATGTCTACCATCATGTACTAGTTGGTTCTTACTAATTTATTTAATTAGGTACCGAAAATTTGAATATTAACCCCCTTCAGATTCTTCATAGTTTCAGAGAAATGTTCTAAATGTCAAAATCAAAAAAACTCTACTCAACATAAAGGGGTTAACTTATTAAAAACATGTGCCTAATTAGACAAAATATCAAAAGTAGACCACAAGACCACATTCTTGAGGAGCCTTGTAAAAAAAGAGGGTATGTATTTTTATTGCTAGTTTGTTTATTTTTCGATTGTTTTCGGTAGTTTTTACTACGGCTTCTTCCAGTTGGTTTGTAGTTTATTACTTTCAGGGCTAATTAGCTCATCGAAACACCCACAATACGGATGTTGCATCCGCAAGATCAGATTCGGGTCGACTAGCCGGTCTTCCAGTAGAAATATCAAATAACTTTGTGGTTGGTCCTGTACTTCAGCATTTCACCAAACAGTGTAGAATGATGTGGAACAGACCAATCAAGGGGAAGGGATTATTTTGGATTTTATAGATCGTGTAAAAAAAGAGGGTATGTATTTTTATTGCTAGTTTGTTTATTTTTCGATTGTTTTCGGTAGTTTTTACTACGGCTTCTTCCAGTTGGTTTGTAGTTTATTACTTTCAGGGCTAATTAGCTCATCGAAACACCCACAATACGGATGTTGCATCCGCAAGATCAGATTCGGGTCGACTAGCCGGTCTTCCAGTAGAAATATCAAATAACTTTGTGGTTGGTCCTGTACTTCAGCATTTCACCAAACAGTGTAGAATGATGTGGAACAGACCAATCAAGGGGAAGGGATTATTTTGGATTTTATAGATCGCGTGACACCAGAATAATGGGTGATTATACACACAATTGCAACAAAAACGGGTGGCTGATGGCCAACATCTAAAGAATTACACAAGATCGCGTGACACCAGAATAATGGGTGATTATACACACAATTGCAACAAAAACGGGTGGCTGATGGCCAACATCTAAAGAATTACACTATACACCAATAAACCAGCAAACAAAACAAGAAACCAACCAAACTCATAATTAACGAGGTTATGATTGACATGTAGGGTTAAATAATGTTAACTGACTTTTTTCTTGCAGGGACATAGAGGCACGTGGCCAAGTAGCCAAGTACCACTTGGGTAATGTTCCATCCTGAGGATTTGCTGACAGGAAGTTCGTCACACGAGACATGTAATGACCAGGTCGCCAGTTACAGCGCAGAACTTGGTCAAGTGTATAAACCCAATGTGCATGCATAGTTGCGTACACCCAACGGGTGGACAAGAAAATCACGTCTGCACTCCAAATTAAGAAAGGAACTTTGGTTGTTGATTGTTTCATTTGAACTGAGTGGGAGAGTGTTCTTATAGGCGTGCTTCCTTAATCAGGATAGGCAATGAAACCGCCTCGGTTTGCATTAAATGTTTCTTTGTTGTGTGGAGTTACAAATAAGACATTGCCTATTGCACACTTTTGCAGAACTGCACGGAGAGAGTGACAGCTGTGAAATAGGGTAAATTGAAACTCAAATAGGGAAATCAATAATATCCACTGTTTAGAAAAGGTGCCTGACTTCCTGTGTAATCAGCTGATCACAGATCATGATCACTCTGTTGAGGAATTGTGACAAATCAACCGGTGTGGTGTGCTGTGTTCAAGACAATCAAGTTCCACATGCTCACATCTCACAACAAGCAGATGCTGAATTCCAGAAATAGCACGAAAGAAAGTAAAAACTCTGTCCCTCAGCTTCCTCGCATTGTCTTCGAGAACTCAACATCATTACTGTGTACCATATTGGTCAAATCATCCAAGATTATAAGAGGGTCAGATTGAATTATTTATTGATCAGAACACCTGCAGGGGTCTGAAAAATCGGTCGGATACGAAACAATATGTTTGTGTCGCTAAATTCTGAATGTGGCGCTTCAAAAGATGTAGGAGCAACATTTTCAACAATCTACAGACATACTTTCGCCCTCAGCTATGGATCAAATGGATCATATGTGCTGCTAATGCTAAGACCAGGCAAAACTCAGGATGTAAAAACACCTGCGTCGACTGCATACTGCATTGCATTCTGTACTTGTAATTATCTTTTTGTCAAGATTGTAGAAAGTAAAGTGGATCACCGCAATTTATGTATATTGTGATTGACGCAACTTGGTCAGATTGACTGGTATCTTTCGATACCTCATTTAATTCCTTTCACAAGGCTGAAATTTTTTTCATACTATGTGAGTAGGTTCAGGTATCTGAGGAAGCTTGCGTTCCACTCTTGTACTCTATGTGGAGACCAGAAGTCGGAAGATAGGCTGCATACCTACCTATTAGGATCAAAAATTCTATAATGGTCAAGTTTACATATTTATAAAACCAGTTGGCCGAGATATACACGCTCGTACCTATATTGAAAGTTTAACTCGATAATTTTGCTATTTTGCACTCAATGCTGATGTTGATAATATGATAGAACATATTAAGATGGTAAGAATATAGTACCTATACCAATAACCAACTCTGTCCTAGCTGAGTTGTCGATATCTCTTTGAATACAAGATTACGTAGCAGCTTAGCATCTGGAATTTTTCCCGAAATAGGGAATTATCAGTAGGAATAGAGATTCCTAACAAACAGTTTAAAGTTAAACTGATCATCTTCAAGGTCAAAAATAACCACATTATTAGACCTTGATCAGCTGGACCATAATTAGCATCTGGAATTTTTCCCGAAATAGGGAACTATCAGTAGGAATAGGGATTCCTAACAAACAGTTTAAAGTTAAACTGATCATCTTCAAGGTCAAAAATAACCACATTATTAGACCTTGATCAGCTGGACCATAATTTTACCATGACTAATGCACTAATGCTTACGTACATACGTAGAAGGTACCTACTACGAATCGCTAGAAATAACATGGAAAATATAGTTACCTAATAGAAATTTCTAACTAAACCAACTTCAATCATCATTACACTAACACCTCTAGCTCCTAGTAGCCCTCATAATACCTCTTGATAATGTTAATAAAATTCAACAAATTCATGAATCAGCCTCAAGTATTGTGTCCCGTCACCTTGACGCGACTTTCCATGTTCAAATTCTTCCAATAAACAATAAGTACATAGGTATTGCATATTATAATCCTATGTACTACTTAAACCTAAACTATTTGACCTTACGCATATGGCCAACCATATAGCTTACCTGAGCTCACCACCACAATACAAGAACATCCATCAACGTAATTCACTTCAAAGTAGAAAGTAGGTGAATAATAAACATTGGTTTTGACCAAACCTTATATACTTACAAGGGATTAATAGATCCATAGGATCATGAACAACGATCGTTTCTCAGGATGGATCAAAACATTTTTGCATAAAAAATGCATTTTCAGAAAACTTGAAAGGGGAATAAAGACGATATTTTGCTTATGAAAGTCTGCATTTATGATTCAAAAACAGATATTGTTATAACTGGGAAAAATCATTACACCAAGTTGAATAGATATTCAAAGGCCAACCATGTACGAGTACATCAGTACATAGAAATGTATTAGTGGGAAGGAATCAATTTCTTACCTTTTGCTCTGGGACAGTGAGTAGGATTCCTTCTTGTTAAGAAATTCAAGACATCGAATTTACTAAAATTGATTAGTAACAACCATTTCAGCTTCTTTATTGTCTATAATCGTTTCTGAGATTCAAGACGATTTTGGTATGATATGAAATTTTGTTAGCTATGGTACAATAATTTTAGTGTGCATGACAAATGACAATAACTGACTCCAGATTCCCTAGTGGTCCAGACTTCATATTCGTGAACAGATTGAGTATCCAAAACAAACGAAGATTCTACACCTGGCAAAATGGGGAAAAACAAAACTTGGCAACGTTCCTCTTTCTAAAAGCACAACAATAAATACAGACACTGTTGCAAGTGGGATAATTATGGAGTCAAACAATAGGTTACAAAATTGAAGAAGTAGGAAGAAAACTTCAAAGTTTTATCAGAAGAATACATTTTATCAATTTTTAAAAATGCAAAAATAGGTAGGTACTTATTATCCTAATCCAGGTAAAATATGGTGTTAGAGGGTTCCTAAATCGAGATTTCGTATTAAAAAAAAAAATGCTCATGTTGCAACTAAAACGAAACCAAAATAAGAAAAAAAAACCTCCAAGGCAATTGATACACATAGTAGGTAGCAAATTATGAGTTCTCAGAGATAAGCTGAGTGCTAATCGCATGGACAATGACATGTCCTTTTGTGCATGGTCTCAATCAGATGATGAACAATAGGGTACCTACTTCCTCCAGTGTTATAATCTCCTGAGCATTTCGTCGATCACAATATCACAAATGCCTGATTATCACAACACTACACGTCACACTAATCACGATATTGTATAAATGTTGAATGAATTTGTGGAATTAGGCAATTTTCTAAACAATCTTATCAGAACTCAGAAAAATTGTTAAGCTTTACTGATTTGTCAAAATAAATGGAAGGAAATTATCCTCTGTAGACAATCAACTAATTGTTACTGTTAATCACACTCGTCTTAAGCTTCTCTCAACATTAATGAATGAAATTATGGAAATCTATTTAGCAAGTGAAGCACTGAAAATGGAATAAAGTGTTAACAAAATAAGACCAACAAGGAAGATATAGGCAGGTTGGTAGATATTTGTATCAATTACCTATGACAGCAGGTAGGTACATATTTGATGAACTTGAATTCAACTAAGATAGAAAAAAAAACAAGTTTTCTTTAACCAAACTTCAATGAGCCATTAGATATTTTATTGTTGGTATTAATATGGATCAACTGATCAAGAAAATATAAATTCTTTTAAAACGTGCCTATTAGGGAATATAGTGTATTCAAATTGGTTATAAAAATATAAATAAAATAAAATAATATCAGAACCAGTGCAACAGGTGACACATGCCGCGAACCATAAAAAATATAATGGTGAAGAGAAGGAAAATTAATGACATACCTACATATCTACAAAGATAGGTAAGGTGGTAGGTACTAAAAATTTTTGCATAAAAATGTAGTGCATTAGCCAAATTAATTTTCAAGCAGATATTTATTTTATTTAATAATGTGTTCATTACATAGGTGACATAGGTCAATATGAAATAAAAGATGAACAAATTAAAATAAAAATAATGAAAAATGGAAAGCAAAAAATAATAATCTACTAAGAAAGATAGATATTAAAACCAGTATTGAGATTAACTTAAAAAAAAAGTTTATTACAAAAGAATTCCACACAAGAAGCACGTCAAAATTACGTAAAAATATCTACCTAAAAAAATATCAAAATAATAATATTAAAAATAAACAACACCAACTGCACAGCACACATCCGTAACTTCACTCAACAATTTCTGAACTGATTCAACTGATTGCTCGCATGTTCAGAAACAACAGCAACAGAGAACTCAGAGCTGACTATAACAAAACTGAAGGAGCAAAAGTAGAACTAGAAGAATGGAACAGATTCAGTGAATGAAAAACTGTTCATAGTAATTTTATCCCTGGGGTTCATTACCACTCAGAACTACACAGAAAAGTGAAAAACCTCCAGTAACTCCAGTTGTGTTAGATGTTCATAGTAATTTTATCCCTGGGGTTCATTACCACTCAGAACTACACAGAAAAGTGAAAAACCTCCAGTAACTCCAGTTGTGTTAGAAAAGGACAGAGGGGATCTAGGAAACCTGCTGTAGTAACAAATAATCTACGTATAGAGGGGGTTCGCAATGATTGGTGTTTGCTTTCTCAAGTAAAAGTAATACACAAGAGCAAAGATATGATAAAAGTTATTATTGCTGTTGCTTTTGATGCGGAACCAAAAATAGAAACCTAATAATCCATGATCAAACCCATCAAAATATCTACATACCAACCTAAGTGTCTACTGATTTATTAAAGGTTCTACATTATTACCAGTAATTCATTAATCTACTGCCTCTTAAAAAGGCTTTTCTTGATTGCAAAAGGAAAGTAAAAAAATTATAACGGGTACCTTATCACGAGTAACTTTGAAGTACAACTTGTTAGATATAGGTACTACCTACTTACTCCAAAGTAACAAAGCTCTACCTACCTAATTCCCAGTAGGTATAAGAAGCTTTCTTACGAAGGCTCAGAGAATATGAAAGAGAAAACAATGTGTGATATTAAAACCTCCCTTTGTAAGTTTCTATTTCAGCTTTTGGTAACAATAACGCGATAATAATAAAAACATCATAATTTTTACTTTTGTTCAAAATTTTGTTACAAAGGCCTCTTCCTCTTTTGTTAAAATTGCGTAGAAAATATTCGTTTTGACCAATTTAATGTAAATAAGGTAATAATAGGAAGGTCTTCAATATTCTGCACTGTTTAGAAGCACAACAATAGCAACATTAGGTTGTTTTTGAAAAATTTACATATTAATGTCCAATAAATTATTTCTTAATGGTAGGTATTTACCTGCCTATCAACTTTTCTTTCTTTTTGTGGAGTAGGTATTGTACTTTCAGATTATTCTTTTTAGTAAACATTTCAATTAGGAAATGAGTAATAGGTAAAGATGTTTGACTTTTATGGTTTTATTTCTTTTCATATCAGTTTCGTCAAATACAGGTATTATGAATAACGAAGATTTTTTTTTACCATTTGCCAATAATTTTATTGATAGAAGCAATAAAAATAATAAAAGAAACTATCAGATTTCAGTGCAATATCTATCTGCAGGCAGGTATTTACCGAATTTTATTTTGTCAATGTTTTATTTTGACTTTTCCCATTTCAAATAGTTTCTTTTTTTTTTTTTTAAAGTGGTCTGCCATAAGATTTATCCCTATCAGGAGAAAAAACCCCTAAAGAAAAAAAATCTGGTGTGAACATCACACGACTTTCTATTACATTTGCGGAATACGTATTTGAAAAAAATAAAAATTTTCCCAAGCCGCCTATATGGCGGCCGATTTTCAATCGAAAATTTTCTATCTCAAAATACTCCCCATGTAATAAGGGATCATTTAAAAGTGTTCAAGAATTGAACTTTTTTTTGTAAATTTTACTAAGTCCCGAGCCTGAGCCGCCTACGGCGGCCCATTTTTGGTGGAAAATTTCGAAGCCGAAGCAACATTGACTTTGGTTGATATCTGAATGAGTGACTGTCCGATTTTTATCAAATTGTTACAGTCGCGTGCTTGGATCATACCAAATTTCATCGCTTTACGACAAACCGTTCTTGAGATATTTTGTATACCACCTTTTCCCATTTAAACCTGTGGTACACACATACATACGTACAGAGTTACAGACCATGGGTTAAAAATCACTTTTTTGACATCAGGGGATCCCAAAACGGATATTTCCAACCATTTCCCGATTTTGAAAATTTGGTATTTAAACCTGTGGTACACACATACATACGTACAGAGTTACAGAATGGGTTAAAAATCACTTTTTTGACATCAGGGGATCCCAAAACGGATATTTCCAACCATTTCCCGATTTTGAAAATTTGGACCGATTGTTTCAATTTTATCCTGAGAAAAACTTTCTGTTGAATAATCCCCACCCGGATACCATCAGGTAATTCATGAGAAATTTGGATCCCTCCCAAAAATTCAAGGCAACTAGATAATTTATTAGGTACAGTGAAGGTATAGGTAACCATTACTAACTTGTAATAAATTACATGGGTCAACTTTAAATTCCTACCTACCAATCAACAAAAATATAATATTTGCAACTCTCAAAATTCAAGGTGCTGTTAAAACAAACATTACAGCGCCTGAGCCCCATAATTAAAATATCAACAATTCCTTCCAGAAACATAAATAAGACTCAAAGAACAATGAAACTTAACTGAAAAAAGTGTATTATTTTAATAGAATAACAAATGTGAGAAATTAACATAGGTCGAAGAAGAACCCCTCTTGTGCATGGTCTCAATCGGATGATGAACAATAGGGTACTTCCTCCAGTGTTATAATCTCCTGAGCATTTCGTCGATCACAATAGCACAAATGCCTGATTATCACAACACTACACGTCACACTAATCACGATATTGTATAAATGTTGAATGAATTTGTGGATTTAGGCACTTTTCAAAACAATCTTATCAGAACTCAGAAAAATTGTTAAGCTTTACTGATATCAATTTTTACTGATTTGTCAAAATAAATGGAAGGAAATTATCCTCTGTAGACAATCAACTAATAAATTGTTACTGTTAATCACACTCGTCTTAAGCTTCTTTCAACATTAATGAATGAAATTATGGAAATCTATTTAGCAAATGAAGCACTGAAAATGGAATAAAGTGTTAACAAAATAAGACCAACAAGGAAGATAGAGGCAGGTTGGTAGATATTTGTATCAATTACCTATGACAGTAGGTAGGTACATATTTTGATGAACTTGAATTCAACTAAAATAGAAAAAAAAAAAACAAGTTTTCTTTAACCAATCTTTAATGAGCCATTAGATATTTTATTGTTGGTATTAATAAGGATCAAGAAAATATAAATTCTTTTAAAACGTGCTTATTAGGAAATATAGTGTATTCAAATTGGTTATGAAAATATAAATAAAATAAAATAATATCAGAACCAGTGCAACAGGTGACACATGACGCGAACCATAAAAAATATAATGGTGATGAGAAGGAAAATTAATGACATACCTACATATCTACAAAGATAGGTAAGGTACTAAAATTTTTTGCATAAAAATGTAGTGCATTAGCCAAATTAATTTTCAAGCAGATATTTATTTTATTTAATAATGTGTTCATTACATAGGTGACATAGGTCAATATGAAATAAAAGATGAACAAATTAAAATAAAAATAATGAAAAATGGAAAGCAAAAAATAATAATCTACTAAGAAAGATAGATATTAAAACCAGTATTGAGATTAACTTAAAAAAAAGTTTATTACAAAAGAGTTCCACACAAGAAGCACGTCAAAATTACGTAAAAATATCTACCTAAAAAAATATCAAAATAATAATATTAAAAATAAACAACACCAACTGCACAGCACACATCCGTAACTTCACTCAACAATTTCTGAACTGATTCAACTGATTGCTCGCATGTTCAGAAACAACAGCAACAGAGAACTCAGAGCTGACTATAACAAAACTGAAGGAGCAAAAGTAGAACTAGAAGAATGGAACAGATTCAGTGAATGAAAAACTGTTCATAGTAATTTTATCCCTGGGGTTCATTACCACTCAGAACTACACAGAAAAGTGAAAAACCTCCAGTAACTCCAGTTGTGTTAGAAAAGGACAGAGGGGATCTAGGAAACCTGCTGTAGTAACAAATAATCTACGTATAGAGGGGGTTCGCAATGATTGGTGTTTGCTTTCTCAAGTAAAAGTAATACACAAGAGCAAAGATATGATAAAAGTTATTATTGCTGTTGCTTTTGATGCGGAACCAAAAATAGAAACCTAATAATCCATGATCAAACCCATCAAAATATGTCTACATACCAACCTAAGTGTCTACTGATTTATTAAAGGTTCTACATTATTACCAGTAATTCATTAATCTACTGCCTCTTAAAAAGGCTTTTCTTGATTGCAAAAGGAAAGTAAAAAAATTATAACGGGTACCTTATCACGAGTAACTTTGAAGTACAACTTGTTAGATATAGGTACTACCTACTTACTCCAAAGTAACAAAGCTCTACCTACCTAATTCCCAGTAGGTATAAGAAGCTTTCTTACGAAGGCTCAGAGAATATGAAAGAGAAAACAATGTGTGATATTAAAACCTCCCTTTGTAAGTTTCTATTTCAGCTTTTGGTAACAATAACGCGATAATAATAAAAACATCATAATTTTTACTTTTGTTCAAAATTTTGTTACAAAGGCCTCTTCCTCTTTTGTTAAAATTGCGTAGAAAATATTCGTTTTGACCAATTTAATGTAAATAAGGTAATAATACCTAGGAAGGGAGCAGAAATAAGCAAAGTGTATGGCAATGGAAGCATGGAGAAATGATTATAGATTATCCCACCAAGACCATGTCGACTACAAAAGACAACAGTGACAGTTATTTATTCAGAACGGAACCTGTCTTGTCTGGATGTGCCCTCTTACGCCCCTCTAGGAGTATTCCTGCCCTTTTCTCTATGTGTATTAGTTGACAGCCAGACGTGTGAGTGTCCCATATCACAAGGAAATCTTGTTTCTTCCCGATGTGGACCATTCCACTGCTGCTGTTGAGAATTTCATTCCAATTCATATAACAGTACCTATGTGTTGTGTTTAATCAGTGCTGCAGGTCGCAGAACTTTTATTCCTTTCTGTCTGGGTCCTTCAATGTGGAGTTGTTTTTGACACTTTCCTTCCTCTTTGTTAAATTTATTGTGTGGTCTTTGGCAAGATATTGCGTGGAATACAGTCATTGATACGTTTACATATTCATTACTTTATTAGTCATCAAACTCATCAATATCCAGACCGACTTCAACATCATGTTAACAAAATTAAGAACCGAAATCATAGCGACCATAGGGTTCAAGAGTGTACTTGAGTGAGTAACTATCATATAAAATCCACACTCAAGTGTTTTGTCTGGAATCTTATGTCACTAAAAATGCGGGCCATGTAGGTGGATACAAGACAATAAGTCGGAAGGTCTTCAATATTCTGCACTGTTTAGAAGCACAACAATAGCAACATTAGGTTGTTTTTGAAAAATTTACATATTAATGTCCAATAAATTATTTCTTAATGGTATTTACCTGCCTATCAACTTTTCTTTCTTTTTGTGGAGTAGGTATTGTACTTTCAGATTATTCTTTTTAGTAAACATTTCAATTAGTTATGAAGATGTCCCCCTCTTTACCCAAACATAATCTGAAAGATTCTGAAGGTATCTCAAATACAAAGGGAGATAATTATGATGTAATTTATGCCACCTCTAACCTCTCAAACTTCAACATCATGTTAACAAAATTAAGAACCGAAATCATAGCGACCATAGGGTTCAAGAGTGTACTTGAGTGAGCAACTGTCATATAAAATCCACACTCAAGTGTTTTGTCTGGAATCTTATGTCACTAAAAATGCGGGCCATGTAGGTGGATACAAGACAATAAGTCGCATTATCCGGAACAAACGTGAGATAAACCTCTCAGTTAACTCATTATGTCACATTAAGTCGGAACTCAAATCTCAGAAATAAGAGATGACAAGGTCCTTCACCCTTAATAGTCGGTCAAATACTGACTGTGACTGACGTCTATTATAGCATGAGTTCTAATATAAGAGTAATCTAAGAGAACTCTGCTCGAAGACTGATACCTACCTATAAACCCAAGGTGATAATATTCACATTGCCAGAAGCTGCACCAGTATATCACCCAAAGGAAGGGATTCACCAGAGTTCCCTATTTCCTGTAGACAGCAAGTGTCAGTAGTCAGTACTGAAGAGAATTCCATGCAATAAAGTGAGTTTAGTGCGGCAGATGAGGTATTAAATAATAGAAAGTAAAAACAGATCATAAACCCACCACGTGGTGTAAAACGGGAACATCATGCTGCTGTGAATGTTGACGATTTCATCACACCTTTCCACAACAATACTTTCCCCGGACATAAAAACCTCAAGAACAAGAGCTTAAGGAGAGAATAAATAATGAGGACTATCTTGACGATCATCCTCCTAAAGCTTGTGGAGCTCTATTTAGTTGGAAATCTTATAAGACCGATATTTAGAGCAAGAAATTGACGATTTCATCACACCTTTTTACAACAATACTTTCCCCGGACATAAAAACCTCAAGAGCAAGAGCTTATGGAGAGAATAAATCATGAGGACTATCTTGACGATCATCCTCCTAAAGCTTGTGGAGCTCTATTTAGTTGGAAATCTTATAAGACCGATATTTAGAGCAAGAAGATGAGCACAAAGCTTGCTCAGAATTTTTGATGATTTTGATGAAGAAACCCGTACCTACCTAGATTATTTCTTGATCGAATATCTTGTCAGTTGTCATAGTATATCTGTCAAAAACTTGCAGCATCTAATATAAAACCTAAAATGCAGCTCATCGCACACTTGTGATCTACAATATCAGCGAAATCGACATCCTTGATGAGACATTGGAAACATTTCACAGATGTGAAGATGAAGATTACGATTCAAAGCTCTCGTATCGACTAGTTAGTTAGAGAGCATGGAGTAATAGTCGGTGGCCTAACGTCAAAAAAGCTGCATTTCGTCAGGAAAGCACCAAATTTGGCATGGACCTTTATTTGGAAGATAGCTACCTCTTCTTCTTTTGCTTTGCCATCATGTTCCCGTTCAAACGGGGCCGGCAACGGGGTTATAATGCTATATAGGTACCTACCTAATTTTCAAAAACACCACATGTGCAATTAAATGGCTGTCTGAAAAGAAGAATAAAAAAATTGACCCGATTACATTATTTTCCCTCCTATAGGATAAGGAAAGTAAAAGAGGGGATTTATCTAAAAAAAAGGCTCTAACACGAGATACCTAGCTCAGAATCGTTAAGGATTTCAAACCTAACCACAACAGAAACAATATTACTGTCAGTATAATAACATCAGCATTATTAGCAGCAGCATCAGCAGTAGCCTTAGCAATAGAATCAGCATCAGAATTACCAACAGTAGCAGTAGCATCAATAGAAGGTTTCTAATCCTAATTAAAACCCAAGGAGAAACCCCCAATGGAACAGAGAAGAAACATTAAAAGGTTAGTTAAAACTTGCCTTCTTCTTTGTCTCCTCGTAATCTTTCTCCTCCTTTTCCACCTCCTTCACCTTCATCATCATCTTCTTCTCCTCTTCCTTCTCCTCCTCCTTTTCCTTCTTCTTTGTCTCCTCGTAATCTTTCTCCTACTTTTCCACCTCCTTCACCTTCATCATCATCTTCTTCTCCTCTTCCTTCTCCTCCTCCTTTTCCTTCTTCTTCTTTGTCTCCTCGTAAGTTTCTAATCCTAATTAAAACCCAAGGAGAAACCCCCAATGGAACAGAGAAGAAACATTAAAAGGTTAGTTAAAACTTGGAAATAAATTTTCAAATTAAAAAAGAAAACGGAAAGAAATTGGAGTATAAAAAAAAAATCTGGTGTGAACATCACACGACTTTCCTTATCCTATTGAATGATGCTTATTTGAGTATTATTTTACCCCCTAACTTTTACCTATCTCTAACCGTTTAGATTTAGTGGGTATAGCTGAAAGCCGCCAAAAAACGGTCGAAATCCGTCCAAAAGCGGTGAAAATACCGCCAAGCGCAGCACCTATCTCAACTAAACGTTTTCTGTTGCATCCTTGTCACATTTGTGAACTACATACCAAATTTCAAGTCTCTAGCTCATACCGTTCTTGAGATATTTTGTTTACAGACAGACAGACACACACACACACACACGGACCAATGGCTGAAACTTTGGATTTAGGCTCTAGGGACCTCAAAACGTGTTTTGGCACTAAAAACTGACCATCGAAAATTTGACCCGATTACATTACTTTCCTTCCTATAGGATAAGGAAAAGTAAAAAGGAAAAACTACATATAAAGAAAAGAAGGATAAACCGGACTCAAAGAAGACGATAGAGACTGAGAAGGAACTGAACTGAACTGAACGAAAATAACTTTATTTTTAACAAAACAAAAATTACAAAGGTTAGCTCACCCCCAAAGCTTACAAAAACTTCTTGGGGGTGTAGGTGATTCTTCTTCTGTTATTCCTTTGTTTTCTTCAATTGTTCCTTCGATTTACTTCAACAAGCTTTTCTTTGATTTTGATTTTTGCAACTCTTCTATTGTTCTTTAACTCATTATGTCACATTAAGTCGGAACTCAAATCTCAGAAATAAGAGATGACAAGGTCCTTCACCCTTAATAGTCGGTCAATTACATCAAGTCGAAAATGTGAAAGCAGGGGGAGGAGGCTCCCTCCTTAAGTTCATTTCTATTGCAAGTGCACTCTGCAATAATAGAGTGCACCCTCGTTTACTTAACTATTTACAAAGAAACAGATCTCACTTTAAACTTCTTTTCAGTTGTTCCGTTTCAATTGTGAAAAAGTCATTTCCTATTTCTTTATTACTACGTTTCTTTGTTGGAGCATTTTCAATAGCACAAAACGACTTTGATGAAAAATACACTGCTCACGTTTAAAATAAAGTGGATTTTTTACGCTAAATGCACAAAAACTGTTGTTTTTCCATTCATGGGTATGCGGAGATGGGAGTATTATTTATTCGATAACAACAGTTTTGTTCGAGAGGTTTAGCTATGATATTCTCAGGTAATGCATACTTGTACAATACAAAGCTAGGTACAACTACATACATACGTACCTGTCTATCTCCCTAAACTTACTTGTGCTTGAAGATTTAGCTTATTAGATTTTTTTCTCTTTTCAACATTCATCCAAAGTTTGCAAAATAATTTTATGTATTTTTACTGGGAAATATTTTATCTGGAGCTAAATCATTAGAGACGTTGAAGAAGATGCACAAAGTAGTCCAGATACAGATACAGGGGATGATATAGTAAACGGTCATAAATCACAACACATTGTATTCCATTACTACATCCCCAATGACCTAACCATTATGTTATGAGGTCTAACATAGTAATTCCTCAATCCTCGACCATATCTTACATCACTGTGGTTCAATTGTATGAACGTATTACCCAAAGAATGGCCTATTAAATTTTAGCTTTCATTTGTTCCACCATAGTCCTAGACTACAGATGTAATAACAATAACATAATGGAGCTCTATTATGATCAATTTCGTGGTTTAAAGTTTCAGACCTATTATTATTTTCGAGGATTAAAACCACAAACAGTTTTGTTGAATGTTTCGGATAAAAGTTCTCTCTTGGTTGAGTTCTATTTGTCTCATGTTTCAAGCTTCTCCTTAGTTTTGAGCTCGTGTATCTCTATGTATGTTGTGAGATTGTGTAATATTTCAATTAATCCTCTTGCTATTGTGTTCATGTTCATTTCTATGTCGCTGTCGTGTGTTATTTTGTCTGATCCCGTGTGTTTGTTGGTCAGTGTCCGTCACATACAAAACCACGTGCCTTTCAGCACAAGGAATACTTCAGAAAAACCATTCACATCCAGCTGTAGAGAAAAACTGCAGAGGAAAAAGACGTCCGAAGCAATTTGTAAATCAGTCACTCATAAGCTGCCCTATTCCTACTTTATTACAGGAAAAACTCGATAATACATCACTCGGAGGAAGATAAAAACTTCTAGTCCTCATTCACATCCAGCTGTGGAGAAAAACTGCAGAGGAAAAAGACGTCCGAAGCAATTTGTAAAACAGTCACTCATAAGCTGCCCTATTCCTACTTTATTACAGGAAAAACTCGATAATACATCACTCGGAGGAAGATAAAAACTTCTAGTCCTACATGATAATATGATAATTAATAATAGAATTATTCATTGTTCATTAGGAGTTACACGAGCTCTGTTAGATAACTCAGACCTAGGCATCATTAAATCTCGTTAAGATAAATAGCAATGGCATTACCCATGCTCTCCAGTAAGACCCAGTGGCGGAAGAGGCACTTCCCACTAGAAACATTAACGAAATTAAGGAGTCATAAAAACCAATGTGAATACATCAACATGTAGATTACACACTGAAATACCAAAGGTGGAGAGCAGAAAGCACACACGAGATGGTAGAAGGAAGGAGATAGTTAACATCAAAGCAATAGTGTCTACTCTATTGCTTTGATGTATTGCTACTCATAATTCTGATATATTGAGGAAGGGAAGTGTCTGTGAAATACTGACTGTGCAGATAAGATAGGTGATGAACAGGAGAAAATTGTTATAAGTTCTCAGAAATACCTTCGCGTAGAGAAATGTCTGTCCCTGCTTTAAAAATATTCAAAAGTCAAAATGAGTTTTCCTATGCTTTCTCTCCAAGCCTCCCGTCATCTTGTCCCATTATCCACCACTGGCCGTACATTCAATGTCTTGATCTTGGTCACCATCGATATATCGTGTGTAGGATTTCTTTTATTACGCCACGTCCGCCCGCAATGTTTTTCTTAGCTGTTATTGCCTTGTTTTCTTCTGATACAAAGTCCAAGTTATGATCCGGAACTGTGCAGATCCAATATAGGTTTTGAACGAGTCTTTCAGATGATTGCCAGGTATCTGATGTTGTCTAGCGGTTCGCGTGGATCTACAACATAACTAATGAAGGTTCTATGGATTGGCTTTCAGCTACTGGATCGTTTCGAGTGACGAACCATCTTTTGTGTGTTATTCCACACAATTCTAAAAGAATCGTATAATAAACTTTCCCTGGCGTGTAAAGAGCAAGAGACTCTTCAAATCTAATACCAATTGTATAATATCCCCAGGGCAGGGAGTCTATTGTTTAATGAGCACTTCAAAACGTTTTTTCCCTATAGCCTGCGTTTTTATCTAGTGTGTCTGTTAATTAACTTTTATAAATCTCTACTTTTGATTGATGGGTTTCCGATATACTTACACAATATTAGAAGGCACCTACTGAACGCACCACTCAACCTGATGATAATGTATGCAAATCGACACAAGTTCAATGATTAGTATTGAACATTGAATCACAAAAGTAAATTTTTTGAACATTAACCGAACCGGTTTTAGCGTTATCAGAATGAAGATAGCACACACAGCACCCAGACAAAGAGTTACTATTCATGTTATGCAGAATGTCGAACACGAAGGTGGACCATTTTTGGGACGGTCAAGTCTGATGGGAGTCAAAAGAAATTTCTTTGATATGGAAATTGTGTAGGTGGTTAAACTCGTATGTAACGATATAATAGAGATTTCCTTCCTTGCATATCTAAATACATTACTTTCCTTCCTATAGGATAAGTAAAGTAAAAACAATGATGACAAACATACCTATACCTTCCTAATAACAATAAACTTATTGGTAGAATTTGCCTATGTATGTATGCTTAAATACGATTGGGTGTCATTCTATTCTTTCATATTAGGCCATTAGGGAATTCTTGCTTTTTGTAAGGACTGTTAGGTAAGAAGACCAAGGATCAACCTGTCCCAAACAAGCGTCGATCAACTCGTTCCAAACAAGTGCCTACACCCATCTTTTCGCTTGCAAAAAAACCTGCCTTAATTGAAAAAGATTATAATAATTGCAAATAAACGTCAATTTGGAATCCTCCAAGTCAATAATGGCACTGCTCTTCCTGTGAGTTTTGCATAAAATATCATCGAGTTCTGCGTGTGTGTCTGTTTTCTTGTCTGTCCAATTCTGGGCGATCCTAAATTCGAATTCAAACTTTGCGTCTATGTCAATAATGATGTTTACTTAGGTGACACTCATGCGATCAGAGATGAGCATGAGCACAAAGCTTGCTCAGAATTTTTGATGATTTTGATGAAGAAACTCGTACCTACCTAGATTATTTCTTGATCGAATATCTTGTCAGTTGTCATAGTATATCTGTCAAAAACTTGCAGCATCTATATTTATAAAAGAGTAAACCCTTCTAATATAAAACCTAAAATGTAGCTCATGATCTACAATATTAGCGAAATCGACATCCCTGATGAGACATTGGAAACATTTCACAGATGTGAAGATGAAGATTACGATTCAAAGCTCTCGTATCGACTAGTTAGTTAGAGAGCATGGGGGCTTTTCAAGCTGATAAATGATTTTAAAGGTAATGAGATCAACGTCAGAATAATAGCAAGATTGGTTTGTCAATCCAGTGAATGACTCACTGGTATAGTATACCTCAAGATTTCCAAAGAATTTCCGTACCCAGGACCAGGACTATAAAAAAAAGGTCCAAGTGAAGAAAAAACAAAATGATGTAAAACGGATCATAAGCCAAAAATGAACAAAAAAAAGAGCAGGAATAAGCAAAGTGTATGGCAATGGAAGCATGGAGAAATGATTATAGATTATCCCACCAAGATCATGTCGACTACAAAAGACAACAGTGACAGTTATTTATTCAGAACGGAACCTGTCTTGTCTGGATGTGCCCTCTTACGCCCCTCTAGGCTACTGGTATAGTACCAGGACTATAAAAAAAAGGTCCAAGTGAAGAAAAAACAAAATGATGTAAAACGGATCATAAGCCAAAAATGAACAAAAAAAGAGCAGAAATAAGCAAAGTGTATGGCAATGGAAGCATGGAGAAATGATTATAGATTATCCCACCAAGACCATGTCGACTACAAAAGACAACAGTGACAGTTATTTATTCAGAACGGAACCTGTCTTGTCTGGATGTGCCCTCTTACGCCCCTCTAGGAGTATTCCTGCCCTTTTCTCTATGTGTATTAGTTGACAGCCAGACGTGTGAGTGTCCCATATCACAAGGAAATCTTGTTTCTTCCCGATGTGGACCATTCCACTGCTGCTGTTGAGAATTTCATTCCAATTCATATAACAGTATGTGTTGTGTTTAATCAGTGCTGCAGGTCGCAGAACTTTTATTCCTTTCTGTCTGGGTCCTTCAATGTGGAGTTGTTTTTGACACTTGCGAAATATCAAGGATGCTCATGACATTGCAATCCTAAGAATGGGAAAATACATTAATTGTGCCAGTGAAAATGATAAGGTTCTAACATTTAGTCATTAGGGAGCGCGTAGCGCGACCGTATTTTCTCGAGGTGAAAAGCCAATAGGGAGCGCGGAGCGCGACCTTATTCTTTCGAAGTGTAAAGCCAACAGGGAGGGCGCAGCGCGACCATATTCTATCAAAGTGCGAAGCCAATAGGGAGCGCGTAGCGCGGCCGTATTCTTCCAAAGTGAGAAGCCAATAGGGAGCGCGTAGCGCGGCCGTATTCTTCCAAAGTGAGAAGCCAATGAGCGCGTAGCGCGGTCGTATTGTTTCAAAGTGCGAAGCTAATGGGGAGCGCGTAGCGCGACCATATTCTTTTGAAGCGAAATCAATAGGGAGCGCGTAGCGCGACCGTTTTTTCTAAAAGGTGTAAAGCTGTAAAGCCAATAGGGAGCGCGTAATGCAACGGTAGCTGTTGAGCGTGGTTGGTAGCCGGATGAGTGACCACCTAGGGAACTTTTTTTTTTTAAATGCGACTTTGAATTATTTACGGACATATCACTGAAGTTAAGATACGTTGACCATGGTCGGTATTTGGATGGTAGAATAATGCAACGGTAGCATTCTTTCTGCTCTGGATTCTTACTGACAAATTTTTCTTTTACTAAAATATTCTAAACCGTGGCGAAGCACGGGTAACCTGCTAGTCTTAAATATATACAGCCCCTTGTGTAACTGACTGACTCACGTATACAAATTCTAACCCACTTCTAGATGAGCTAGGAAGATGCGGTTTAAATATATACAGCCCCTTGTGTAACTGACTGACTCACGTATACAAATTCTAACCCACTTCTAGATGAGCTAGGAAGATGCGGTTTTAATGAAGGTTCTATGGATTGGCTTTTAGCTACTGGATCGTTTCAAGTGACGAACCATCTTTTGTGTGTTATTTCACACAATTCTAAAAGAATCGTATACTAAACTTTCCCTGGCGTGTAAAGAGCAAGAGACTCTTCAAATCTAATACCAATAGATCAGTTGCGCTTACTTGGGTGATGTTTCAAAGTCATAGAGCAGGAAAAATGAGGACCAACGGAATTTTTCTTTATCTCCTACAACTTCTAGATCCCGAGATAAATCGATTTAAAAAATACCGGTAAATCGTAAACTTTGACGTCACGGCATACGCTCCCGTAGGCGATGACCTCACAGCAAATGTCCCGAGCAAAGCTCCCTTGCAGGCAACGCATTAATGTGTTTGTGCGCATACGTTTCTGCGCATTTCTTTCTGCTCCTCCGCTAGCGTGCTTGCATAGTGGCGCTACCTAGCGGACAAAAATAGCAACTGCGTTAAGTCTGACGTCACAAATCTTTGAACTTTTTCATTATAAAAATTGAATTTTCGACCTTTTACAGTTGTTTTTTCGGAGTTTTGACCTCAGATTCGGATTTTTCCTAACTTTTTACATAGGAATCGACCATTTATTTATAATTTTTACCCATTTGCAACTGCTCCATTGTATAATATCCCCAGGGCAGGGAGTCTATTGTTTAATGAGCACTTCAAAACGTGTTTTCCCTATAGCCTGCGTTTTTATCTAGTGTGTCTATTAATTAACTTTTATAAATCTCTACTTTTGATTGATGGGTTTCCGATATACTTACACAATATTAGAAGGCACCTACTGAACGCACCACTTGTGAACACTTCGTGATGAAATCATATGAAACCCTTCGTCATCACGATATCGTCTAATTATAATGATGTGAAGCCACCCCAAGATTTATTCGAAATCTTGGCACGAAAACTCATAGTTATCCCCCGAGATACGATGATGGTGCAAGGTCAAAGAAAGAGTTTGGATGGAGGAACACAAAACGCCTCAACAAGAAGTAGTTGAAGTCAATGGAGCATGCGGAACTGGAATACGGAGAGTTATAAAAAACGTATTACCTATGTGAGTGGATAGAGAAAAGAATTCCAAAACAATTATCGAAGAATGTGGGATGACTGTGAGCAAGGATGATCCCCGCAAGTCAAGAAGGTAATGGCAGCCACATGTACAAGAAGTATAAGAAGACTATGGTAATTCACCTGAGGAGATAGACCACTATGCTACACGCATGAGCCACAGTACACAACTTAACTACCTATTATTATGTTTGTATTAAAGAACTTATAAACGTATACTTGATTTCAATAAATCTGAAATGCTCTTAAACTGATCCTAGGTACTTTGGTCGATTCAGTCTACATAAACATGTACTAATATACCTAATACCTTATCATAAGTAATAGAAATCAAATACCTAACCACTGGGTATTTTAAATGCGAGAAACTTTGAAGCTGCATAGAAATTCATTTTAAAATATGAAGGGGAGAATGATCAACAACGTTAAAAATACGATATACGTATTAAAGAACTTATAAACGTATACTTGATTTCAATAGATCTGAAATGCTCTTAAACTGATCCTAGGTACTTTGGTCGATTCAGTCTACAATCTACATAAACATGTACCTACTAATATACCTAATACCTTATCATAAGTAATAGAAATCAAATACCTAACCACTAGGTATTTTAAATGCGAGAAACTTTGAAGCTGCATAGAAATTCATTTTAAAATATGAAGGGGAGAATGATCAACAACGTTAAAAATACGTACCTATTTTCTGTCAAAACTAGGAGGTATTGCCAATATACTCCTTAGAAAAAGGCACATTTCAGCGATTCTGGCATTCCAAGAGCAACTTTTCAATCAATCTAGGTTCTACAATAATGAAATACACATAGGTATACTGACTGTGACTGACGTCTATTATAGCATGAGTTCTAATATAAGAGTAATCGAAGAGACCTCTGCTCGAAGACTGATACCTACCTATAAACACAAGGTGATAATATTCACATTGCCAGAAGCTGCACCAGTATATCACCCAAAGGAAGGGATTCACCAGAGTTCCCTATTTCCTGTAGACGGATCATAGAACATGCTAAATCATTAGCTCACAAAAGTAAGGAGTTGGATAAAAAGACATTCAACTTGAAAACGATAGTAAGTGCTTATCAGTGTACTATGAAATTTCAGACAGAATTTCAAAAGCTAATTTTTATCCTAACATTACGACATGTCACAACTACTGTCTGAAAAAAATTCAATACCACCATTCGCTCTGATAACAGGGGTGACAAGTACCTATTGGCAATTCAATTGGAAAATTCACGCCTACCATCCCATCGCATGCATCACCTTGGTGAAAGAATTGAAAAACTAAAAGCGCGGTTTGACAGAGATATGTATGAGCGCAATAATAAAATTATAAAACATTCATTCAAACTGGTACCGTAGGCAGAGAGTGAAGAGAAAGGAATATAGGAAAGTAGAGGAGGATTTAGGGAGAAAGGAGGAGAAGAGAGTAGGTAGAGAGAAAATAAAAGAAAGTAGAGAGAAAGAAAGACAGGGGAATATAGAGGGAAAGGACGAAAGGGATGATAGTAAAATGATAATAGAAGAGGGATAATAAAAGGATGTGTAGAACATATAGAAGAGTTAGATATAATACCTATGAAGGTAGAACAGACAAAAGTGGAAGGAAAAGGGGCATGGGATTAGTGACTTGGGGAGAGAGGAGAAAGGGAAACAAAGGCAAAGAGAGGATTCAAAGGAAGAGAAGGTGTATGAAGAACCAGAGAGGAGGTATTGTGGACAGGGAAAATGTATGAAGGACAGGGGAAACTTATATTCTCTACCTGGATTGCAAAATTTACACACCTGATTCGAGAGAGGAAGAAAATATTTCTGTATTAAATATTCATGAAAAAGATAAATTTATAAGCACAGCAACATGATTTTATATTCTCTACCTGGATTGCAAGATTTACACACCTGATTCGAGAGAGGAAGAAAATATTTCTGTATTAAATATTCATGAAAAAGATAAATTTATAAGCACAGCAACATGATCATGTAAGCCATAACAATTCATAAAAGTGACTTATGATGACAAAATATACTAGACGTACTTGAACATGAGCTTCAAGAATTCTCTTTCGAGATTCAAGATGGGAGAAAAGTGCCTTAAAGTGTCAGATATGTAGGCATAAATTTAAAACTAATCCATGCATCAAGTTCTCTTAAGGAATTAATTATTGAAGAAGAGACCAAAGGCATAGTTGCTCTAAGTATGTACCAGTACAAGTACCTATTTCTAGAGAGTTTGAAGCCCCTCACGTGCTCGATTCTGGCATTCCAAGAGCACTCTTAAGGAATTTATTGAAGAAGAGACCAAAGGCATATAGTTGCTCTAAGTATGTACCAGTACAAGTACCTATTTCTAGAGAGTTTGAAGCCCCTCACGTGCTCGATTCTGGCATTCCAAGAGCAAATCGGTTATCTTGTGGCATCGACTAATGGTACTCTAAAGAGTGCCTTCAAAATGTGATACTAAAACGCAACCTTGCATTACAAATGAGAGGATTCAAAGGAAGAGAAGGTGTATGAAGAACCAGAGAGGAGGTATTGTGGACAGGGAAAATGTATGAAGGACAGGGGAAAGGATAAACCAGAGAGTCACATAATCAGGTTCTACAGTTAGCTCATTGATCATAATAAGAGATGATCATAAATTACGAAAATGATCCTCACTGACAAATCAAAGCCCATCCATACAGGAGACATGTATGAAGGGACAAGGGAGATGTATGAAGGGCAGGGAATGTAAAAGGGACAGGCAAAGAGAAAAATGTTTTGAATAGAATGGTGGAGACACATTATGTGTTTTTCTTTTTTTATGGCTTTGAAATTCAAATCCACACAACACACACTCTCCTACACACAAGAGCTCATGAATATTTTAGCAGGTAGATGTATGAAGGACAGGAGAGATGTATGAAGGGACAAGGAAGATGTATGAAGGGCAGGGAATGTAAAAGGGACAGGCAAAGAGAAAAATGTTTTGAATAGAATGGTGGAGACGCATTATGTGTTTTTCTTTTTTTATGGCTTTGAAATTCAAATCCACACAACACACACTCTCCTACACACAAGAGCTCATGAATATTTTAAACACAATTTGAAGGAAGGTAATGATTTCAGATCGGTGAAAAGGCAGATTTCTTTCCCTTTTCCCTCGACCTTTTCTTTCCGTTTAAACGTAGGTATATTTTACACAAGTCTAGAAAAGACAAGGTAAAGCTTTTGTAGAATGTTGTGTAATGGATACAAAAGGGTTTGGGAAAATCGAAATTCCTAAATCCTAATATTGAGGCATGACCACCTAGTCCATTGGGTCTTCCAGTTTCCTCGCATGAGATTTCGGCTTTGTTTTTAATTTACTGGTTTTCTATGAATGTAATATTGTAATGTAGTTAGGCACCTACCTAGATAGTACCTACAGTAAGTTTTGGATTGGTAATTTTGAATCCAAATTTAAAATCATTCGCATACCTAGGTATCACAAAAACGTAAACACAATATTATTATACGGTACCAAAAAGCATAGTTACTTACCACCAAATAATGTGGTACACAAGAGTTTGGGGAGAGATTCTTAGTAGAAATGAAGCTGATCCTTACCTGCAACAATAAGAAAACACATCACATTACCTTGGTATTGTTGGAGACTATTATACGGTACCAAAAAGCATAGTTACTTACCACCAAATAATGAGGTACACAAGAGTTTTGGGGAGAGATTCTTAGTAGAAATGAAGCTGATCCTTACCTGCAACAATAAGAAAACACATCACATTACCTTGGTATTGTTGGAGAGATTATAAAGAGCTAGGAAAATGTGTAAAGTGTTAAAAGCAAGTTAAACAAATCATTTAGAAATAAATAAAGTAACAATACTAAAGGGCAAATTCAAAATATCTACCTAGGTGCAAATTTGCAAATGTATGAATGAACCAACAAACATTTGGTGCACATAGCTACATAGCACATCCACTAGAAATGACAAAGATGACACATCCACTAAAAAATCATTTCATACTAAGTCACTAAGTGTGGTACTCGTAAACTGTCCCAAATCGGTTATCTTGTGGCATCGACTAATGGTACTCTAAAGAGTGCCTTCAAAATGTGATACTAAAACGCAACCTTGCATTACAAATCAGTGTGAGTTGTACATTCAGCAGAATGTGAGTACTAAATTGCTATAAGAGGTAGGTATATTATACTATGTAGGTACTATGTAATTATATACTGTTATGGTGGAAAGATAGGTAGGTACTTATATAATAATGTACGGAGTTCACCGTACAGTCTACACTGAACCGAATTGTTAGGTGTTAGGATACACGATACTATAGGTAAATATGTTGGTTAGGAATTAGAATACTAGAATACATCGTTAGGTGTTTGAAAACAGAAATACCTACATACATCGATGGGGAGGGGAGGATGCACTCGTATTTTCATTGCAAATATAGAGGTAGGTACTTATAATGTACGGAGTTCACCGTACAGTCTACACTGAACCGAATTGTTAGGTGTTAGGATTAGGGTTGCCAGATCATTTTCAGCCCAAAACGGGACAAGCGACCTGAAACGTAAAAAAAAACGGGATTTCGGATGAAAATACGGGACAAGCAGCTTTTTAACCCCCCCCTCCTAGCCCTCACCCTGCAATTTTTGGAAGAAAAAAAAAACACTCCATTTTTAAAAAATCAACTGTTTTTTCTTCAGATTTATTAATGAAATTAGAAATTAAAAATTATTCACTTCTCATATTTTTGGAAAATTTTAATTTTCTCATAGAAAATTTTAATTTGTTACATTGGTAAAGATTAATTACCGGAGGAGATGGTGAAACTGGGGAAAATACGGGACACGCGTGTCCCGTACGGGACATTTTGAAAAGTGCCCAAAATACGGGACGTCCCGAGGAATACGGGACGTCTGGCAACCCTAGTTAGGATACACGATACTATAAATATGTTGGTTAGGAATTAGAATACATCGTTAGGTGTTTGAAAACAGAAATACCTACATACATCGATGGGGAGGGGAGGATGCACTCGTATTTTCATTGCAAATATTACAACTTATTTCTGGACATGGTCTTCACTTGACTGGAGTGGAAGACCATGTCCAGAAATATGTATGATATTATACTTGACCATTATCTCAAACTAAACAAAATATTACAACTGGTGGAGATGGGCATACTAAGTACTAAGATACAGACCACTAGAGTCGAATTTAGTATGTAGTTGTTTCACTGTTTTTTTTATTATTATTATTATTATTTACCTGATATGTAACGCGCGGAACATTGAGTTTAAATTTCAACAACTTGGATGGAAAAGTAGGTATCTGTCATTATCCGTACTGAGGTAGAGGACTAGACTGACTAGAGGTATAGTTAGGTACGCCTCACTATCACTATGTATGTTATGTCTCTCACCGATATCCAACAATTTATAATGTGGAAATTGGAATCTTTCATGCTTTCACCGAAACAGTTTTTTGTGTGTTTCTTATACATCTCGCCAGCTCTAGGAGAAACCCAGCCGTTCCGAGAACAAACTTTACCTGTTTAGAATAAAGTTCACCCCCGGGCAGGATCCGAACGTGTGTCCTAACGCTTACAAGGCAGGCGCGCTACCACCCAAGCTAACTAGGCCTGGCTAAAGAGATGTTATGACTTGCTCTGGACTCAAACCACCAACTGGTATGACACACTGGTGAGGAGGTCACTTATGATAATGACATGCGTATTGCATACCCTAACGCCTTCATATCGGTCTACTTTTACATCACCATAGCAACACCAAACAAATCGTTCTATGTTTACCACAACTCCCAACAAGTTTTCGTGGTGTAGCGGTTATCACGTCTGCCTAACACGCAGAAGGTCCCCGGTTCGATCCCGGGCGAAAACAATTTTTGTCGGTTCATTTTTATTTCTCTTTTTTTTGCCTGTCAGAAATAGAAGGTACTTTGGTTGAAATATGTAGGTACTAAACATGGCAAAGAATACCTTTTTCTGGTCCAAGAGTGACAAGTGAAACTGATAAGATACTAGGTAACCATTGCGAGATGGAGAGTATTAAATGTGACGATGCCCTCATAACAGGATATCCGCATTTGCACTCCTTGGACTCCGAAAGGAAACACCACGTCTCCAAACACCTTGGAAATAATATTTTAACTGAATATCAGCAAAACATTTATGGGATAAAAGAAAGTCACTGAAATAATTTATTATTTGTATTAATTTCCTTAGTTGATGTTTTTATTTTGTCCCCTTTCCCCTCGCCATGAGCCAAATAACCCCGTGACAGATTACATTTGATTAGAATATCTACAGAACAGGGATTTGGTGAAGACAGAAGAGATAAATAAAATAATATGAAAAGTGATACTTACATCTCTAATTAAGTTTTCGACGGTATTTTCCGATAAATGGTCTAGAAAGTTTTCAGGACTACTGGCAAATGTGATTGTAGCATTGAAAGGAAGTGGATCAACGGCGGAACATACTGTGTCAACCATAAGGCTATCATCGTATGTAAGAAATCCGCCATTGTCTTTCACATAACTTGATAAGTCGTCTTCTTCTTTCATAGTTAATCCATAGGTTGAACAAACATTTTGTAAAAGTGAGTATTGCTTGAGAGGTCCATCTGGTAGTAATGAATGGAATGGTCCACCCGCGTGTATGTCTTGACCCGTATCACAATCCATGGACAAAGGAGAAGAAATTAAACTTTGGAACTGATTATATTGATCCGAATAACTTGCTGTGCCACCGCCTTTTAACGTCCCGAAAAAAGGAGGTAGAGAAGCTATGATAGGGCTGCCAGGTGTCACATGATTATTATCTCTACCACCTCCACCTGCTCCACCTAAACCACCTCCTAGCCCTCCTCCTAGTCCTCCTGTAGCACCACCACTGCCACCACCTACCAGATCTCCTCCAGTGAAATTACTACTTGAGGAGCCACGGGATCCTCCACTACCTGAGCTGCCTCCTCCACTACAGTTGCCTCCACTACCCGTCCGGCTATGTCCTGCCGCCGCCATCAAGATCCCTTTCACTCCACTGAGCTTGCCTCTGGCTATCAACGAGTTGATACATCGTCTGTATGCTAACCAATTCCTCCTTGTGTCATCTTCTCGTTCCTTCTTAGGGACGTGATAATTGATAGGTTCTTCTTGCATAGGAGGTTGTATCTGTGGAGGTTTGGAATCGGCTGGAGACATGATTGACTGGAGAGGAGTTCTCTGTATGACTGAAACTTTTTGGCATCGTGGAGGTGAGGAGCAGGAGGAGTATTCTTCTTTCACTTTGATTTCTTTCTTCGTAGGAAGATATTCCTTGCGTTCTGCTGAAGTAAGAATGTGTCCTCTAGCGAGTATTCTTCTTTCACTTTGATTTCTTTCTTCGTAGGAAGATATTCCTTGCGTTCTGCTGAAGTAAGAATGTGTCCTCTAGCACCGTAAGGTACATCTCCTCCTAGAATGGAAGAGACAAACCTTCTGGCAGGAATAGCATCTTCTCCTTTATTTTCCACGTCCGAATTAGTTGCTTCCTTGTAGGAAGAGGGGTTTTTTCTTTTATCCTCATCTGACTTTTCTGTGC
Organism: Diaphorina citri; assembly: GCF_000475195.1. NCBI lineage: Eukaryota > Metazoa > Arthropoda > Insecta > Hemiptera > Psyllidae > Diaphorina > Diaphorina citri. The sequence continues at coordinate 154,456 of NW_007377603.1, forward strand.
TTTCTGAAACATACAAGGATATAGAATTGTACGTTAAAATTTAAAATACATACAATACCTACTAGAACTTTATTTAAATTACCTACCTACATGTTTATAATTTTTTCCCCTCCGGTGCAGCGTTTCCTCTCTGAAGAGCTAGAACACAACATATGCTTGTCCCAATGATCAACTTTGGTGTTATAGTGTTAGGCGTTAGGTAGCCTACAAAAGTAATCTTTCGCAAATTATGAACTTTTTGGGAGGCATAGCGTTAGGTAATCTGCAAAAAGAACCCTATCTTTAATTTATTTTTGAAATCCATTTCGAATTTCATGTGGAACCAAATATTATCTTGCTATTTTTGGTAAATGGTTACGGAAGACGAGAATATTTTCATCCTGAACATATTAAATCCGTGTTTTAAAGTGATAAATAACGTGGTGTCATTAGTTTTTCGTTATCTTTCACTTTTGAGGTCTTGGGTATAAGGGGTGTCAAAACCCTTAATAAGAGTTTTCTTATATTTAAATTTTCGAGAAATGATTGAGATAAAATGTCCTTTAGCAAGACAGTTGAGCTGATGAGTAGATAAGTTTGGGACGGAAGACGGAACAATATACAGTCATGGGTAAGCGAAAGACTAACCATGACCTATAACCTATAGTGGACAATATGGATATGGACAGAGATCACAGAGACAATAGTGCATTTTAGATGAGAGTATCAGTTCTTAATTCATAATTCATAATCGTTTATTGACAATAATTTTTGACAATTTACATAGGGAGAAAGGGTAATACAATGGTAGTATCTATATATATAAAAGAGAAATATGGACGGGTCATGTATTTATGTATGTCTGTCCGAATTGTTTAGAGAAAACTGTAATAGATATCGAAAAAGTGTCAGCGAAGACCCCCAGTAAAATTGTCGAATCTACCCAAAAAAATTATCAGACCTTTAAAATTGTAAAATTCCCAACCGTTCCCGAGTTATGGGCCTTTTCTGACGGCCAAAATGTCCCATAAGAAATACACAGGGAGTAGAGACTCGAGGACTCAAAGCGAGAGGAGAATCTTTTTCCTCCCGCAGAGTTTTAGCTTCATTTTTAGTTTTTTTATGTTTTTAGTTTTCTCGGTTGAACATTCGTACTCGCTTTGATCGAAAGAAAAATATTTTGAGCTTTACGACTTTGTATGAGCTTATTGTGGATACATAGATTGTGGATACCTACGAATTAAATTATAACATGACCTAAGAAATAGGATACATAATATATTATATTAGATTATGACAACTTTTAATTCTAATAATAGAACACGTTCATTGGATCATAATGTCATAAAGAATAATTATTTTGAATTGTATATGATTGACTACACGGCTATTACTTTATCGATAAACGATAAACTTGACAAAGTGACAAGATTTGTGAATATCAAGGCTGAGAGTAGAGTTTCCTCTTGAATATGTCAGAAAGAACTAGAATACATACGATACGGTGGTACCTACGTACACATTGACCTTGTTCTTGTTTAGACTACACGGCTATTACTTTATCGATAAACGATAAACTTAACAAAGTGACAAGATTTGTGAACATCAAGGCTGAGAGTAGAGTTTCCTCTTGAATATGTCAGAAAGAACTAGAATACATACGATACGGTGGTACCTACGTACACATTGACCTTTAATTATCTCATTATCATCTGTAGGGTTAAATTCTTCAAACTGAAAATTATTTTCTCTGTTAACATTGAAATTATTTCCTAAATCATGTTCTACATTATTAGATTCATTTAATTTTGACCCTACATTACTGAAATGTTTATTAAATATATCTGCAGCTTCTATTTTATTGTTTAAACAGTCTATTCTTAGATTATTCCTATCAGAATCATTGACTACTTGTATTTCTGATCTTTTTTGTTTTTTATTTTGTTTGAATTCTTTTAAAATAATCCATACTGTTCTCGGATCTGATTTACCTTCTTCAATTTTTCTTATTAAATAATCATCACGAGCTTTTTTTACTATTATCTTTAATTTTTTCTTGTATGTATTAAAGAATGTTCTGAGACTTTCATTATCAGGATGTTTAATAACTTGTTTTGCAAGTTTTTCTCTAATTCTAATGCTTTTCACTAATCCTACTGTAATCCAAGGTTTAATCGGTTTAAACTTTTCTGATATTTTTTTCACGCTTGTACAGTTTTCTATTTCATGTTTTAAAGTACTCTGTTCCTTCGTTTATATCGTTGGATTGAACTATGTTAGTCCAATCATAGTTTACAAATATATTTTTCAATTTTTCATAGTCTATTACACATTGACCGTGTACTACTTGCTACTTGCGTACTAAAGATGTACCTACTACTTGCGTATTATACATAATTATTACGAAGATAACATGGCTTTGCCAGCGGCTAAAGGCCGATCAGAAAAATACATATGAATTTACTTTTACCCCGTTGCAAAATTACCAAAAATCACATCAGAAGTACCCAGAACTTCAACTTTTAAATACGAAATACCCAACCACACCGGGGATTTAGCTCTACTAACGGTGATGCGTTGGAATTTCTATTTTATTTCTTCACTTTCACATTCTGAAGGTGGTGTTTAGATCTTACCCACAAAGATAAATAATAAAGGTCCCTCGAAAATACAAAAGCACCAGATTGAAAAGAGGATTCACAAGAAAAGGGAAAGTGAAAAGAAAGAAATATTTTTCGTGGAGGTACATAATTATGTTTGAAACAATAAAGATACCAGACACAGAGAGACAGAGGATGATGAAGAAAAATACCATGTAATTAAAATCTCTACTGCTGCTTGAAGATTTTTTTCAACACGGAAACAACAGATGGCCAAAAAAATGAATAGGTACCACATTTATTAGCCCTTTCTGGATCGTAAGAAATAAAACGAGTTTTATTAGTCATGGGTATATCAGCTAAGAAATAATATTATTAAGAACAAAATTCTCATTGATTGTTCCTACCTAAATGCAACGTTACAAAAATATGCTCGAGAGGAAAAATTCACCTATGAATATTTCTATCAATATTTTGTCCGACAGAGATCTGTTTAAAAAGTTTGACCAACAAGTTAATCTTTGTTTTTTTTTTTTTTTTTTTTTTTTTTTTTTTTTTTGGGTTTTATTTAACGTGGCAGGATTCTCAGTCAATAATCAATGAAAAGAATGAAAATTCTCAAGGTCTTTCTGAAATACAGAAAGGATTCATAGAGAGAGAGGGAAAGTGATTTTAGAATTCATTCAAATCAAAAATACCAGATGAGATGTAGAGCAGTAACTAAAAAAATAATAGTATACCTAGTTCTTCAAATATTTACCCTTTTATCGTGAGAATTTTCAAACCAGGTGTAAAAAGTTATAATTTGAAGAAAACATATTGAATATACAATATATTAAAATATAATATTATGGTTAATTTTTTAGGTTCCACATAAATAGGTACTTCAAGGAAATGGTTCTCTCCTTTATTTAATTTCATCCTTGAAGAATATACAAATTAAAACCCCAATATTTGGGTACTTCTGGTACCTATGTATTTAAAGGTACCTACTGGAAGATTTTTTTTTTTTTTTTTTTTTTTTTTTTTTTAGGTTTTATTTAACGTGGCAGGATTCTCAGTCAATAATCAATGAAAAGAATGAAAATTCTCAAGGTCTTTCTGAAATACAGAAAGGATTCATAGAGAGAGAGGGAAAGTGATTTTAGAATTCATTCAAATCAAAAATACCAGATGAGATGTAGAGCAGTAACTAAAAAAATAATAGTATACCTAGTTCTTCAAATATTTACCCTTTTATCGTGAGAATTTTCAAACCAGGTGTAAAAAGTTATAATTTGAAGAAAACATATTGAATATACAATATATTAAAATATAATATTATGGTTAATTTTTTAGGTTCCACATAAATAGGTACTTCAAGGAAATGGTTCTCTCCTTTATTTAATTTCATCCTTGAAGAATATACAAATTAAAACCCCAATATTTGGGTACTTCTGGTACCTATGTATTTAAAGGTACCTACTGGAAGATTTTTTTTTTTTTTTCTCATGAGAATCCTGGGATTTTTTTTTTCTTTCTTTTCCATTCTATAATACGTTAGTAACATATGTGCAAACATCATTAAATTTATTTGGGCAGGTAGATACGTAGAGGTTCAAAATAAAATACATAATGTTCCTACCTTCAAAAACATAAATGTGAAAACAAGACCAAGTTCCTATCCACAAATGTCGGTCTATAAAGAAGTGATATCAGAATTTATGACCATATTAACTGTTAAACTTGTATCAAAATAAAATAAAATCCTTTTCCCTTCGGCTAAAAATATGTAGCTTAAATCTATTTTCAGCAATATTCCTTCTACCTTCTCCTGTTTTTGACTAGGCAATAAATGTTTTTTCTGCTGAAATCAGAATAGGTAGAATAAAATAAAAACAAGAACAAAATTCAATCAATCAGTCAATCGTAAAATAAGTGGTTTCCAAGTCCTTTAATCCTTTTTGCGTCATGCGACTTTTTGATCATTTTGATCTGTGATTTATGCTTAAATGGAGCAGTTGCATTTTGGTAAAAATTATAGAAAAAACGTCGATTCCTACGAAAAGGTTGTGAAAAATTCAAATCTGAGGTCAAAACTTCGAAAAAAAAAAACAACTTTAAAATATCTTTATTTTCGCTGTAATATTTTTATACATAGAGTGGAACCTCGATATAACGAACCTCAATAACTAAATATATACAGCCCCTTGTGTAACTGACTCACTGACTCACTCACTCATACTAATTCTAACCCACTTCTAGATGGGCTAGGAAGATGCGGTTTTCACCATTGGATTTTTTATTTTTGTACATACTGGGAAAAATCGGAAACTCCCGAAATTCCAAACCGTTCCTGAGGTATTGACGTTTCTTAGTCCCCCCATAAGAAATACACGGGGAACACGCTTTGAGGCCAGCAAAACTTTTCCTACGTTTTATATTTTGCTCTCGCTTTTAGTTTTCAGTTTTCATTTCTTCGAGACAAGACTCAGGGACGATATTAGTTTTCAGGGGCACGTTTAGTATTTTGCTCTCGCTTTTAGATTTCAGTTTTCATTTCTTCGAGACAAGACTCAGGGACGATATTAGTTTTCAGGGGCGAAGCAAACCCGAGGGAGCGCGAAGCGCGACCCCATGCACAACCCCGCGAAGCCCCGGGAGCCGCAGCGCGACCGTAAACAAGGGAGCAAGCACAACCCCGCGAAGCCCCCGGGAGCACGCAGCGCGACCGTAAAAAGGGAGCGCGAAGCGCGCGACCATGCAGCGCGAAGCGCGACCCCATGCACAACCCCGCGAAGCCCCGGGAGCGCGCAGCGCGACCGTAAACGAGGGAGCGCGAAGCGCGACCCCATGCACACAACTCATGCTCACCCCGCGAAGCCCCGGGAGCGCGCAGCGCGACCGTATACCCAACTCCGCGTAGCGAACACGCGAAGCCCCCTCCCGAGCACGAAGTGCGATTTATAGAAATAAAGTCCTAGGAAGAGCATGAAATACTATAAATATAAGGGTGAAGAAATTGAAAAGAAAACATAGGATGATTAGATATATAATTATTTCTAAATCATTAAAAAATTGGTTTATGTCCCTGTTTGAAGGAGATCTATATATCGAGATAAAATCATACTTTATATTGTTAATTATACATTTAACTTTAATGTGGTTACATGAATCAATGTTTGGTAATTCTAGTGTATCAATTACAGTTATGCTTTCAGATATATAAATGACTACGCCTCCATTTTTATTACCTGTATTTTGACAATAAAATGCCTTGTATCCACATATTTCATAGATGAAATCTCTTTGTTTTGGGTTGTAACCAGTTTCTGTTAGCACTAGCACTTGAATGTTTTTCTTTATGCTGTCTATCAAACTAATGAATTCATTGAAATTTGCATTTAGTGATCTTAGTTCAACCCGCGGATCAAGCCATTTAACCAGTTAAAATGAATCAACCAGTCCAATCACACAATCTGAGAGTCCAACTCAAACAGAGTTCAAACACACACCGTGGACCCGGCTACGTATAGATTAGTTAGATCATTTAAAGTACTAGAATATTACCACTCTTGGGAGTACCTACTGATTTGCCATGAACTTATTCTGAAGATATTTTACAAATGTCGGAAACGGGGAGAATAGATTGCATTCATCGTTATAGATATCATTGTATTCATGACACATTTCGTGCAACGAAGAGATGTAGTTCGTTGTCATCTTTTTGAAGTATGGTTTATTACTTTGTCTTATATTGTAGTTATAGTTCTATTATTCTATATTTCTATTCTGTGATGGTACTATGGAGAGGGTGCTGGCTGAAAGTGTAAACAAGGATCCAAGTACATACTTCACTGTCACCCGCATTAGCGATAACCAAGTTCACAGACCTCTCAGTCATCGTAAACCACCATTAAATTCTTTAGCTTTATTATTGTATTGTTTTAATGGCTCCTATCTTCACGCCAATGGCTACCCACTTATCTCTTCTAATGTACACAAAAAGCCCTCTTTCAATGGCTACCTACTTATCTCTTCTAACGTACACAAAAAGCCCTCTTTCAATGGCTACCTACTTATCTCTTCTAACGTACACAAAAAGCCCTCTTTCAATGGCTACCTACTTATCTCTTCTAACGTACACAAAAAGCCCTCTTTCAATGGCTACCTACTTATCTCTTCTAACGTACACAAAAAGCCCTCTTTCAATGGCTACCTACTTATCTCTTCTAACGTACACAAAAAGCCCTCTTTCAATGGCTACCTACTTATCTCTTCTAACGTACACAAAAAGCCCTCTTTCAATGGCTACCTACTTATCTCTTCTAACGTACACAAAAAGCCCTCTTTCAATGGCTACCTACTTATCTCTTCTAACGTACACAAAAAGCCCTCTTTCAATGGCTACCTACTTATCTCTTCTAACGTACACAAAAAGCCCTCTTTCAATGGCTACCTACTTATCTCTTCTAACGTACACAAAAAGCCCTCTTTCAATGGCTACCTACTTATCTCTTCTAACGTACACAAAAAGCCCTCTTTCAATGGCTACCTACTTATCTCTTCTAACGTACACAAAAAGCCCTCTTTCAATGGCTACCTACTTATCTCTTCTAACGTACACAAAAAGCCCTCTTTCAATGGCTACCTACTTATCTCTTCTAACGTACACAAAAAGCCCTCTTTCAATGGCTACCTACTTATCTCTTCTAACGTACACAAAAAGCCCTCTTTCAATGGCTACCTACTTATCTCTTCTAACGTACACAAAAAGCCCTCTTTCAATGGCTACCTACTTATCTCTTCTAACGTACACAAAAAGCCCTCTTTCAATGGCTACCTACTTATCTCTTCTAACGTACACAAAAAGCCCTCTTTCAATGGCTACCTACTTATCTCTTCTAACGTACACAAAAAGCCCTCTTTCAATGGCTACCTACTTATCTCTTCTAACGTACACAAAAAGCCCTCTTTCAATGGCTACCTACTTATCTCTTCTAACGTACACAAAAAGCCCTCTTTCAATGGCTACCTACTTATCTCTTCTAACGTACACAAAAAGCCCTCTTTCAATGGCTACCTACTTATCTCTTCTAACGTACACAAAAAGCCCTCTTTCAATGGCTACCTACTTATCTCTTCTAACGTACACAAAAAGCCCTCTTTCAATGGCTACCTACTTATCTCTTCTAACGTACACAAAAAGCCCTCTTTCAATGGCTACCTACTTATCTCTTCTAACGTACACAAAAAGCCCTCTTTCAATGGCTACCTACTTATCTCTTCTAACGTACACAAAAAGCCCTCTTTCAATGGCTACCTACTTATCTCTTCTAACGTACACAAAAAGCCCTCTTTCAATGGCTACCTACTTATCTCTTCTAACGTACACAAAAAGTGTAATATTTAAAAGCTTGGGCGCTAGGTATATAAAATGTCTTCTTACTGTTTCTTTTTTAATATTGTATAAAGGTGTAGATGAAAGTAATGTGGTGTATTCGAAAAATTTTGTGCTCTGGCTTTTGGTTTTAACAGTTTATGGATTAAAATTAAAAAGTTACGACCTAAAAACTGACACAAGTTCTGTAGGTACGAGTATTTTTAAAAAAGTGGTTTTTGGACCCTTTTCGGAAACAAAGCCGAAGTTAGGAAAATGACCCGGGGCTTGTTGGAAATGATGAAATCTACCAACCCTGAGCCGTTGTCGGTATTTTTCTGGCGCACCCTGTATACTATGTACCTATGTACCATTGTACATCATGTAAACAAAGTAGGTATTTAAGATGAGGTTCTCTTCCTCCGTTATTATTATATAACTCTTTATTAGAATTTTACAATATTTACAAAGAGGTACAAGAAACAAAATAACAAACTGATAAATTAACAAATGAAAAAGAAATTTGAATAAAGAAAGAAAGAAAAAAAAATACTAACTCAGGGACGGGATTAATGCCTAGGGCATTCTCTTCCATCCAACCCCTTCCATGCGTTAGGTAAAGCCTGAGTTGGAGGAGAAGAGTCTGAAGAGTTCTGTGATTTTTATAGTTTATTTTTATACAAAAGTAGGTGTATGAATTTTTAGACATACAGGTATGTCTAAAATATTTAAAAATAAGTACCTACATAGTTATAAATAATATAAGATTTCCCATTTTTCCAATTTTTGAAATATTATCTCCGTCATTGTCATTACATTTTCTTATTCCCAATTTTTCCATCTCTCTCTCTTACCTCTTTTTTTTACTTATATGTATAGATAGATAAACTGTAGCTAGTTTTAGTTTAATATAATTTGCACTAAACTTCTACGGAATCCCGTGACGTGAGAATGTTTATTTTTACTAAAACTCATAACCACATACGTAGCCACGTCTATAAAACATTAATTTATTGTTCTTGTTCTGAATCCATACTGATTATCATTAATTATGTTGTTTTCTTCCAAGTAATCTTCTAATCTCCTTTTACAACATTTTTCAAAAATTTTGGCAATATTTGATGTCAATGATATTGGTCTATAATTATTCACTTCTGCTGTGTTACCTTGTTTATGTTTGTTACCTTGTTTATTATATTGTTACCTGTGTTACCTTGTTTATTATATTGTTTTATATCATGACAAAGTTATTTAAATAATGACAGTTACCTACTTTGAATTAAATTATAACATGACCTAAGAAATAGGATACATAATATATTGTATTAGATTATGACAACTTTTAATTCTAATAATAGAACACGAAAAACAACTTTAAAATATCTTTATTTTCGCTGTAATATTTTTATACATAGAGTGGAACCTCGATATAACGAACCTCAATAAAACGAAATCCTCGATATAACGAATAAAAGTCGATTTCCCTTCCCTTCAGAGGCAAAAACCTCAGTAAAGCGAAGTAAAAAGAATAGATAAAACGAAGTGATTTGGGGCATGAGCTCGAGAAAAATTACCTCAGTATATATAACGAAATTGATTGAATTTTAACCTCATTATAGCGAAGTGATATTAAAACCTAGTAGAATTACCTCAGTATAACGAAGTTACTCTGATTTTGACCTCAGTATAGCGAAGTGATCTTAAAAACGGAGTAGAATTATACCTCAGTACAACGAAGTTACTCTGATTTTGACCTCACAACTGTAAAAGGTCGAAAATTCAATTTTTATAATGAAAAAGTTCAAAGATTCGTGACGTCAGACTTAACGCAGTTGCTATTTTTGTTTGAATTTTAACCTCATTATAGCGAAGTGATATTAAAACCTAGTAGAATTACCTCAGTATAACGAAGTTACTCTGATTTTGACCTCAGTATAGCGAAGTGATCTTAAAAACGGAGTAGAATTATACCTCAGTACAACGAAGTTACTCTGATTTTGACCTCAGTATAGCGAAGTGAATCGATATAACGAAATAGTTGCGATTTTAGCCGCGATATAACGAAATTTTTTAGGCAATTTCCTTGGACTTCGTTATATCGAGGTTCCACTGTACATATGTTAGGCTCAATTCCCGAATTCGCTCAATGAGCGAAAAAATAGCTCACTCCGCGGAGTAGAAAATTGTAATGATCAAGATTTGCAGCCAGCTTAGATTTTCATATTTGTAACTTCGAAAGTTCAGTTCTCCAAATAAAATATCGTCATGTCAATTTCAAATAAAGCTCTCACTCGTTTTTCATGTGTAAGATAGAATAACTTGGCGACGAGGATAATGGCAATGAACAATTTCCTTGGTAACATTGAACAGTTCAATGAAGAAGACATGGATTGGCCCTCCTATGTGGAGAGGTTGGAATTGTTCTTGGAATGTAATGGTATCGCGGAAGATGAGGCCAAAAAAGTCAAAATGGCATTAACATTTGGGACATGACTAACAGTAAACAGTCATAACACTTCCTGGAATTTTTCATACAAAAATCCGTAGGAATTTCCAGAACAGACTGGTTTGAAAATTGCTTGATTTAATACAGTGTTTGTCAAAGTTGTTGCCATTACAGCACACTTTTCGAGACAACAATCTTTCTGCGACACCTCCCCCTTTCCCACACCAGCACATAAATGTTGTATAAGAGTAAACGTAAAATAATGGTGTTTTAATATCTTTGGGTCGGGGTTGTGTTTTTTGGGTCTTTTGAGTCACTAGGAAGCTATTCGCTATGAAAATTCATTTTGATACTGGGTGTATCATGTGATACAGGGTGTATCACAAAGCTATGTCAAGCCGAAAATGGCGAATAGTACAGGTCAAGGGCTACAAAAAGTTCCCCGGACATTTTTTCGAAATCCTCGAAATAACCGAGATATCCGCCATTTTGTGTTTTTTTTTTTTTTTTAGGTACCCCGACCTTTCTCCAAACATTTGACCATGGCACAAAATGTGTTAAAGCTAGAAAGAAACTAATTACATGTGTGGATAGAGGACAATGTTACCTCTCTTTTGAGACCAATTTTATTTCTAAAAGTTAAGATCCGTTCGCACTATGGCTGTTGCGGCGCGCAATTTAGATTTTTTTTGAATTTGAGTGACATTTGTTACCTTTAATAGTCAATAACTCGCGCATCGCTCGATCAATTTGGCCCAAAAACTATGCAGTTCTATTCTGACCCAAGGTCTAGCAGTGTACCAATTTTGATTAAAAAATATTCAGCCGTTCTTGAGTTATCGAGTGGCAAACTTTCGCTGCCATATGTATATACAGGGTGTATCACAAAGCTATGTCAAGCCGAAAATGACGAATAGTACAGGTCAAGGGCTACAAAAAGTTCCCTGGACATTTTTTGGTTTTTGGCTTATATCTCCGGAACGGTTTGTCCGATCTCAATGGAATTAAATATGGATATGTAAAACAATATTGCCTATGTTGCGAGTGAACCAGATACGGAAGAACTAGGAGATGATGAATCAAGTGTGTCCACTGAAGAGGTTTATCAAAGTTGCAATGAAAATGAAAACAATGAGCCCAGATACCCGAAACGTATCAATAGAAGACCTCCTGATCGATACAACCCAAGCGCTATGTTGCGAGTGAACCAGATACGGAAGAACTAGGAGATGATGAATCAAGTGTGTCCACTGAAGAGGTTTATCAAAGTTGCAATGATATAATTTGTTTAAATTTGTTTTAATATTACATATTTGAGGTATCATTGATACAGTGAATCAAGGACACCTATAAGACAACAAGAGCTTTCGAAAAAAAAACAGCTCTCTCTTCTTACGATAAGTTCTTTCTTTTGAAAGACAGTTCAAGAACACAAAAAATTGTTGGAAAGATCGTCACCTTGATTTCTTGTTGAGGTTTCATGACTTGTATGAGAAACTTTACTCCCCACAACTTTGCTTGTGACATGTAAAGAAAGTTTTGTTTCGAAAGAGAAGGGACATGTTAGGTAAACTTGTAAAATTGATTTCATTATTATTATTATTTAGTTTTTTTTTTTTTTTTTTTTTTTTTTTTGGCTTAGTTTTATACCTATATGTATAATTTGTTTTAATATTACATATTTGAGGTATCATTGATACAGTGAATCAAGGACACCTACATATAAGACAACAAGAGCTTTCGAAAAAAAAAAACAGCTCTCTCTTCTTGACGATAAGTTCTTTCTTTTGAATGACAGTTCAAGAACACAAAAAATTGTTGGAAAGCTCGTCACCTTGATTTCTTGTTGGGGTTTCATAACTTGTATGAGAAACTTTACTCCCCACAACTTTGCTTGTGACATGTAAAGAAAGTTTTGTTTCAAAAGAGGAGGGACATGTTAGGTAAACTTGTAAAATTAATTTCATTATTATTATTTAGTTTTTTTTTTCGGCATAGCTATTCCAAAATAGAACATTCACCCACCTACGGCTACGTTGAAAAACAAAAAGCTCAACTTTAGCTATAACTTGAACTTGTGAAGTAGCTATGTCCCTCTACTACATATCAAACTCACGGTAGAGCAAAAAATGTCATTCCTGCCAAAGTGTCAAATTTTCGTTCGTTTTCTGTTCGAGCGTTCTGCTCGGCAATTTATTACCTGAGAACACAGGCTAATAGAAAACTTACATAAATCTGTCCACTGTCCAACCGTTTCTTTTCCTGTTCAAGCTGTCGGAGCTTTCCATGTCCTCTCAAAGGTCTGGGTCATCTTGTTAGAGATGAGTAAAGAGTGAGTTGAAAAAATAACTTCTCTTTTCCCTGTTTCCTATAAGTTTTGTTCTCCATTTTGAACGAGCCCGCACCGTTATGCGTCACGTCACCGTCAAAAAGTAAACTGAACTAGTCTGTGACAATGCGGAATCCGTGCGGACACGGCTCCGTCTCCGAGCACGACGACGCGACGCGTGATGGTGCGGTGTCGTGTAACCCGAGAAGTCCCCATACATTGGTATAAGTAGGGCCATCGGCTTTAACAAACACCCTTTGTCACTACTACCTGGTAAGATCTTTTGTGACATTACACCCACATGTTCAAATTGGCTTTACTTTCTCGCCGTAGCACGTCCAACACTCGGCCTTATGTTGGTGCGGGCTCGGTGCAGTTAGATGTGTCCCAGCCGTTTTTAGTAAAACAAGTTAAAGTTACAAGATAATCTGCTAGTTATAATCAATTCTAAAGCCGCTGCTCTATCATCTTCTCCCCATAAACATAACTTTATTCGAACTATTCCTTAACGCTCGCCTAGTCATGTCCATGTAAGACGCTGCCTATGATCTTATCAAGAACTGAACTTCAGAAATACAAGATAATCTCCTAGTTATAATCAATTCTAAAGCCGCTGCTCTATCATCTTCTCGCCATAAACATAACTTTATTCGAACTATTCCTTAACGCTCGCCTAGTCATGTCCATGTAAGACGCTGCCTATGATCTTATCAAGAACTGATAAACCAGAGAGTCACATAAACAGGTTCTACAGTTAGCTCATTGATCATAATAAGAGATGATCATAAATTACGAAAATGATCCTCACTGACAAATCAAAGCCCATCCATGGATGAAAACATGGGTCTCCCCTATAATAGTCACGGTACGTTTGCCCTGAAGGTGCATCAACAGTCGTCTGAAGATCAAAGAATATTGGTGGAACGACAAAAAGTTTAAAATGTGGATGTGTTTCAGGCGATGTCGATCGAAATTGCAGTGTAGACACTGGGTAACACTACCAGCCCATCCATCAATTAAAGATCATTATTATCTTCGAAAACTGGTTTTTGTCACAGAACAAACCCCTGGTTAAGAAGTTTTTTGTATCTTGGGAATTATACAGGGTGCTACCGGTCATAATGCTATTGGGGAGAAAGATGAAAATAATATGGTCGGTAACGAGGGTATAATATGAGGATCAGGAGATAGAAGATAGACGAATAGGTAAAAGAAGGAGGTAGCTACGTAAAGATACTCATACTTGTGTTGGGTAGACCGTTTAATATGGCCGTTTAAATAGGACACACGGTTTTAAATGAGGATGATAATAATTGATTTCATAACTTTATTTGACCACCCTGTTTTCAATCAAACTCAATGATCCATGGTGTTTATTCAAGTTAAATGCTTCTCTCCGGTAACGAGGGTATAATATGAGGATCAGGAGATAGAAGATAGACGAATAGGTAAAAGAAAGAGGTAGCTACGTAAAGATACTCATACTTGTGTTAGGTACACCGTTTAATATGGCCGTTTAAATAGGACACACGGTTTTAAATGAGGATGACAATAATTGATTTCATAACTTTATTTGACCACCCTGTTTTCAATCAAACTCAATGATCCATGGTGTTTATTCAAGTTAAATGCTTCTCTCTTTAGAAATAACAATCTTTTATTATTCCAAACAACAATAAGAAGAAGGACTTGGGATTTTGTTCCTGTAAAGATTTATCGAATAAAAAAACCATAAATTTACTCATTTTTTTATGACATACTCTTTTTGTTGTTATAAGAAATCGAATGAAAAGAGAATGCAAAAAAATCGGTCATTGCAAAATTTGCACAGGATGAATTATTGTAGAAATAATTATTGTTCATTTACATTTTTTTATGGTAAGTACATGAAACGAGTGAGAAATTGAGAATCTATAATCTCCGAAGAAAATAATTCCCACCCTCTCTCTTTCCCATCTTTCTTGTTCTTGTAAAAACATTGCGAAAATTGTCTATTTATCCACGGTAACTTTTTAATTCCCAGAACTCATCGATGGGGAGGGGAGGATGCACTCGTATTTTCATTGCAAATATTACAACTTATTTCTGGACATGGTCTTCACTTGACTGGAGTGGAAGACCATGTCCAGAAATATGTATGATATTATACTTGACCATTATCTCAAACTAAACAAAATATTACAACTGGTGGAGATGGGCATACTAAGTACTAAGATACAGACCACTAGAGTCGAATTTAGTATGTAGTTGTTTCACTGTTTTTTTTATTATTATTATTATTATTTACCTGATATGTAACGCGCGGAACATTGAGTTTAAATTTCAACAACTTGGATGGAAAAGTAGGTATCTGTCATTATCCGTACTGAGGTAGAGGACTAGACTGACTAGAGGTATAGTTAGGTACGCCTCACTATCACTATGTATGTTATGTCTCTCACCGATATCCAACAATTTATAATGTGGAAATTGGAATCTTTCATGCTTTCACCGAAACAGTTTTTTGTGTGTTTCTTAGGACATGCACACCTAACCTGATCCTCATGTAGGTAGTGCATTCGAAATGAGCCGGGTTATTACCTATTACCTTAGAGAGTAGCGCGCCTGCTTTGTAAGTGACTAAGCGCTAGGTCACGGGTTCGATTCCCGTCCGGGGCAACTTTCATCCTGAAAATAGCAGGTTTGTTCTTGGAGTGCCTGGCTTTCTCATAAACTGTCGTCCTGTCTTCATTCTTCAATTATCGTAGGATGAGACGTCCTCTTTTTGAGCAATTCACGTGGTAAAAGGTTAATCAGAAATATTGAAAACTGGAAAAATATTCTAAGGTAGATATAGGTTAGGTACAAAGTCATCTAGGTACCGAGCAATTGTGTTAGGGAGGAATTATAATTTAGACCTCTTTTCGTTAGGGTAGAGGTATTTTTCTTAATAAAAAGAACAAAGCATTTGAATTTGAAGTCGTTGACTTTCTACCGTAGAAATGTCATAACTTGTGAAAGAGCTTTTCATAAGGAAAGAGGTTTTGCGAAAAAAAAGTTTAAAAATATTTGCCAGTTTGGTAAAGGATTGATAGCTGGGGTTCTTTTTATCACTAATTAAAATTAAAAAGCTTTTAAATTTTCAGAAAGATAAAAAATAAGTTTTCCTTCTTAAAAATTAAAAAGTTTTTTTCTTTCTTAGATCCAAGTTTTTTTTCTGTTCACGTGACAGTTTTTCTCCAGACATAATAAATGTGGCCAAGTTCAAAACAATACATTAAGAAGTCAAAACATTCTGGAATTACTCAACCTCGTAAAGACAATAATAAAGAAGAGCTGAGTTAAAATTCAAGGCATTAAGAAACGCGAAAATGGCATTAATCCCAGTTAGTAGAAGTTTTAACACAAAAAGTAAAATAAATGTATTATCTCTGTACAGTACTGGAAAGCTAATTTTATGAGTAGAGAGACTAAACTTACACCTTGCCCCCACTCACTATCAATATGTATGTCTCTCACCGATATCCAACAATTTATAATGTGGAAATTGGAATCTTTCATGCTTTCACCGAAACAGTTTTTTGTGTGTTTCTTAGGACATGCACACCTAACCTGATCCTCATGTAGGTAGTGCATTCGAAATGAGCCGGGTTATTACCTATTACCTTAGAGAGTAGCGCGCCTGCTTTGTAAGTGACTAAGCGCTAGGTCACGGGTTCGATTCCCGTCCGGGGCGACTTTCATCCTGAAAATAGCAGGTTTGTTCTTGGAGTGCCTGGCTTTCTCATAAACTGTCGTCCTGTCTTCAATTATCGTAGGATGAGACGTCCTCTTTTTGAGCAATTCACGTGGTAAAAGGTTAATCAGAAATATTGAAAATTGGAAAAATATTCTAAGATAGATAGGTTAGGTAGGTACAAAGTCATCTAGGTACCGAGCAATTGTGTTAGGGAGCAATTATAATTTAGACCTCTTTTCGTTAGGGTAGAGGTATTTTTCCTAATAAAAATCTGGTGTGAACATCACACGACTTTCTATTACATTTGCGAATACGTACTAAAAGAAAGTAAAAAAAAAGAAAAAAAAAAAAAAAACCGGAAACGAGATATTATCAAAACCCCGTTTCTGGCCGCCATTTTGAAAAAAGGCCGCCATTTTGTTTGTGTGCATGATTTTTGGTGTCACCCCTTCCTAAAAGTTTCATATTTTCCCAATGAAGGTCCATACCAAATTTGGTGCTTTCCTGAATAAATGCAGCTTTTGGCCAAAATTGTGACGTTAGGCCACCCACTATAATGGCAGCCACATGTACAAGAAGTATAAGAAGACTATGGTAATTCACCTGAGGAGATAGACCACTATGCTACACGCATGAGCCACAGTACACAACTTAACTACCTATTATTATGTTTGTATTAAAGAACTTATAAACGTATACTTGATTTCAATAAATCTGAAATGCTCTTAAACTGATCCTAGGTACTTTGGTCGATTCAGTCTACATAAACATGTACTAATATACCTAATACCTTATCATAAGTAATAGAAATCAAATACCTAACCACTGGGTATTTTAAATGCGAGAAACTTTGAAGCTGCATAGAAATTCATTTTAAAATATGAAGGGGAGAATGATCAACAACGTTAAAAATACGTACCTATTTTCTGTCAAAACTAGGAGGTATTGCCAATATACTCCTTAGAAAAAGGCACATTTCAGCAGATCATAGAACATGCTAAATCATTAGGTCACAAAAGTAAGGAGTTGGATAAAAAGACAGACAACTTGAAAACGATAGTAAGTACTTATCAGTACTATGAAATTTCAGAAAGAATTTCAAAAGCTAATTTTTATCCTAACATTACGACATGTCACAACTGTCAGAAAAAAAAAATCAATACCACCATTCGCTCTGATAACAGGGGTGACAAGTACCTATTGGCAATTTAATTGGAAAATTCACGCCTACCATCCCATCGCATGCATCACCTTGGTGAAAGAATTGAAAGACTAAAAGCGCGGCTTGACAGAGATATGAGCGCAATAATAAAATTATAAAACATTCATTCAAACTGGTACCGTAGGCAGAGAGTGAAAAGAAAGGAATATAGGAAAGTAGAGGAGGATTTAGAGAGAAAGGAAGAGAAGAGAGTAGGTAGAGAGAAAATAAAAGAAAGTAGAGAGAAAGAAGGACAGGGGAATAGAGGGAAAGGACGAAAGGGATGATAGTAAAAAGATAATAGAAGAGGGATAATAAAAGGATGTGTAGAACATATAGAAGAGTTAGATATAATACCTATGAAGGTAGAACAGACAAAAGTGGCGTCCTTCTACTCTACTACATATCAAACTCACGGTAGAGCAAAAAATGTCATTCCTGCCAAAGTGACAAATTTTCGTTCGTTTTCTGTTCGAGCGTTCTGCTCGGCAATTTATCACCTGGGAACACAGGCTAATAGAAAACTTACATAAATCTGTCCACTGTCCAACCGTTTGTTTTCCTGTCCAAGCTGTCGGAGCTTTCCATGTCCTCTCAAAGGTCTGGGTCATCTTGTTAGAGATGAGTAAAGAGTGAGTTGAAAAAATAACTTCTCTTTTCCCTGTTTTCTATAAGTTTTGTTCTCCATTTTGAACGAGCCCGCACCGTCATGCGTCACGTCACCGTCAAAAAGTAAACTGAACTAGTCTGTGACAATGCGGGATCCGTGCGGACACGGCTCCGTCTCCGAGCACGACGACGCGACGCGCGATGGTGCGGTGTCGTGTAACCCGAGAAGTCCCCACACATTGGTATAAGTAGGGCCATCGGCTTTAACAAACACCCTTTGTCACTACTACCTGGTAAGATCTTTTGTGACATTACACCCACATGTTCAAATTGGCTTTACTTTCTCGCCGTAGCACGTCCAACACTCGGCCTTATGTTGGTGCGGGCTCGGCGCAGTTAGATGTGTCCCAACCGTTTTTAGTAAAACAAGTTTAAGTTACGGGGTCGAGCGGATTTCGAACACAATCAAATGTCTTCTGACAGTTTCATTTGTCCATACACGGTGGGTTTTGAGTCAGCTATGTGTGATACATTCCTAGGGTGTATCATGCCCATGATTAATTCACCGGGTATGGAGTTTGATATTCATACGCGACTTGAAAAAGTTCATACTGGATACATGTTCACGCAACTTCAAACTTCAAACTTCAGAAATACAAG
Organism: Diaphorina citri; assembly: GCF_000475195.1. Taxonomy (NCBI): domain Eukaryota; kingdom Metazoa; phylum Arthropoda; class Insecta; order Hemiptera; family Psyllidae; genus Diaphorina; species Diaphorina citri. The sequence continues at coordinate 173,357 of NW_007377603.1, forward strand.
ATAATCTCCTAGTTATAATCAATTCTAAAGCCGCTGCTCTATCATCTTCTCGCCATAAACATAACTTTATTCGAACTATTCCTTAACGCTCGCCTAGTCATGTCCATGTAAGACGCTGCCTATGATCTTATCAAGAAGGATAAACCAGAGAGTCACATAATCAGGTTCTACAGTTAGCTCATTGATCATAATAAGAGATGATCATAAATTACGAAAATGATCCTCACTGACAAATCAAAGCCCATCCATCAATTAAAGATCATTATTATCTTCGAAAACTGGTTTTTGTCACAGAACAAACCCCTGGTTAAGAAGTTTTTTGTATCTTGGGAATTATACAGGGTGCTACCGGTCATAATGCTATTGGGGAGAAAGATGAAAATAATATGGTCGGTAACGAGGGTATAATATGAGGATCAGGAGATAGAAGATAGACGAATAGGTAAAAGAAAGAGGTAGCTACGTAAAGATACTCATACTTGTGTTAGGTACACCGTTTAATATGGCCGTTTAAATAGGACACACGGTTTTAAATGAGGATGATAATAATTGATTTCATAACTTTATTTGACCACCCTGTTTTCAATCAAACTCAATGATCCATGGTGTTTATTCAAGTTAAATGCTTCTCTCCTTAGAAATAACAATCTTTTATTATTCCAAACAACAATAAGAAGAAGGACTTGGGATTTTGTTCCTGTAAAGATTTATCGAATAAAAAAACCATAAATTTACTCATTTTTTTATGACATACTCTTTTTGTTGTTATAAGAAATCGAATGAAAAGAGAATGCAAAAAAATCGGTCATTGCAAAATTTGCACAGGAATGACATACTCTTTTTGTTGTTATAAGAAATCGAATGAAAAGAGAATGCAAAAAAATCGGTCATTGCAAAATTTGCACAGGATGAATTATTGTAGAAATAATTATTGTTCATTTACATTTTTTTATGGTAAGTACATGAAACGAGTGAGAAATTGAGAATCTATAATCTCCGAAGAAAATAATTCCCACCCTCTCTCTTTCCCATCTTTCTTGTTCTTGTAAAAACATTGCGAAAATTGTCTATTTATTCACGGTAACTTTTTAATTCCCAGAACTGGTTGATTGAGGAAGGAGAGGGTCTAATTATTCCAGCAAATAGTGCGACTGCGAACACACCTAAACAAACATTGGAACATTATCTTGGTTGAATGCTACCCAGGATAAAGTTGGCTAAATGGCTACCGAGGGGGTTTCTTCTTCAGCGAAGTAACAAGGGCTTTCATCAGGTGTTCTTACATTCAGGCTAGTCTGGGAACCGTTACGACATAACTTGTACAATAGACATAACTAGAAGAATTTAGACATGACTAGACTTTAAAGGCTTGTCAAAAATGTCGTTCCCACTTACCACATCTCGCCAGCTTTAGGAGAAACCCAGCCGTTCCGAGAACAAACTTTACCTGTTTAGAATAAAGTTCGCCCCGGGCAGGATCCGAACGTGTGTCCTAACGCTTACAAGGCAGGCGCGCTACCACCTAAGCTAACTAGGCCTGGCTAAAGAGATGTTATGACTTGCTCTGGACTCAAACCACCAACCTACAGCTGGTATGGCACACTGGTGACTCATGATAATGACACGCGTATTGCATACCCTAACGCCTTCATATCGGTCTACTTTTACATCACCATAGCAACACTAAACAAAACGCTCTATTTTTACCTCGCCTCTCAATAAGTTTTCGTGGTGTAGCGGTTATCACGTCTGCCTAACACGCAGAAGGTCCCCGGTTCGATCCCGGGCGAAAACAATTTTTGTCGGTTCATTTTTTTTTTCTCTCTTTTTTTGCCTGTGAGAAATAGAAGATACTTTGGTTGAAATATGTAGGTACTAAACATGACAAAGAATACCTTTCTGGTCCAAGAGTGACAAGTGAAACTGATAAGATAGGTACCTACTAGGTAACCATTGCGAGATGGAGGAAATTAAATGTGACAATACCCTCATAACAGGATATCCGCATTTGCACTCCTTGGACTCCGGAAGGAAACACCACGTCTCCAAACACCTTGGAAATAATATTTTAACTGAATATCAGCAAAACATTTATGGGATAAAAGAAAGTCACTGACATAATCTCCAAAATGCATTCACAGAAAGGGTTTTTCTATTCAATAAACTGAGGAGCGCTGGGAAAGAGTTGTAATTTTGCATGCAACCCTCTTACTTGGAATTCATAGATGCTGAATTTGTCACAGCGTGGAAAGCGCATCTGATGATGAAATCCATTCTCCTCGAAACATAAAACTGAGAATAATATTAGATTATGATAAATACATTGAATATTAAGGTACATTCACAACCATCATTATATCCCATTCAGTTCCTTTGAAAAAATCAAAAGGGTGTCAATCAAGAAATGTTCGGAGTGCCCCGAGCCCGAGAGGCAGTGGCAGCATTAGCACTAGAAAAATGGTCTACATGTACAGCAAATTTCAAAAATTCAAAGCGAGTGTCAGAGAAACCAAAAAATGATAAGACCGACAAGGAAAAAAGTCGAATAGCCGAATCAAAAGAGCTCTTTTGCATCCAACATGGATTCACAACCTGTCATTCAACACATCATTCTCAAGATCAATATAGACAAAACGAGTGTAGCAGCAAATGATGAATTCCCACACACTGGCATCGAAAGCAAAAGAATAAGTACAATGACACTGAAGAGACCCTTGCGTTTTTGACATCTACGAAATATTACTAATATACTAATTTCAATGCGCAGTGCTGGTGCTGGTTAACAAAAATCTATCAAACTGCAAACAGTAGGTACAAAACTAACAGTTCAACATCAACAACTGTTTCCAACTCTATCTCATTCATAGCCAGAACTACAACAGAGTTTTCCATTGTTGGAGATGGAATAATACTACAGTATTGCGAGTGTTAAATAGTTTTGTGTGAATCTGGATGCTCCGTTACATTACAAACCGTATCATGTAACATAACAGCACTTCATTTGTGAATTATTCGAAAACAACATCATCTCAATCCTAACAGATCCAAGGGTATTATTGAGAAGCTGTAATAGAAATACTGGGTCGCTCGGGAGAGATTACACATCTAGGCAACGTTTGAGGACAAGGTCTCTGGATTGTTATAGGTAGTTTCCCTCTATACCTAGGTACCTAAATAAAACTCTTAACAATGTTTGTAACAAATCCGATTTATGGGCGATTTTCGCATCAAGCCTAGGAAAAATAGATGTCTTTTCATATCTTGGATTTATGAAATGCCTAAAAGGATTCGTATACATAGTTAGTTATCAAAGGCGCTATCGCTTGTCTGGTCCTATCCTCATTTACTTGAGATTTGGAGATATGTGAATCTTTGAAGTCCGTTGCTGTACTGTGACGTACACTAAACTGACATTCTAGTTCTACTGGGAATCGGGCTTTAGTGGATGTGACAAATTTACTTGAGATTTGGAGATGATATATGAATCTTTGAAGTCCGTTGCTGTACTGTGACGTACACTAAACTGACATTCTAGTTCTACTGGGAATCGGGCTTTAGTGGATGTGACAAAACTCCCCATAACGTGTGTCCATGTGAGAATCAACAGTTCAATCTTCGGCAGGAGAAAAATTTGCTTTACCCACCCAAGTACCTTATTTTTCGTTGAAGCTCAACCGACACCATGATGACATCAAGATGTTTTCCTGAACATCCTGTATATCTGTGCATTACAGAGATATACAACGTGTAACACATGGTGGACGCGGTTGATTGATTCATTTATAATGGAATTGAGTGACAAGCGTGAAGCGAGCAACAAAAAACACAGAGCTCTTCTGTTACACTGACGCCTTTTTTTTCCAAGCGAAACTTGTAATTGAAATGATTTTAATGTGGACATTGATACAGTAGCCTCTTCCTCGTTTTGTCTCATCTAATCTAACTGTTTAAACATCAGTTTTTATTGAAGCCTTTATAAACATGTTTGTGTTCACTGGATTGCTTAGTAAAATAGGGACTTGGATTCCAAGGTGTGTCCAAACATAGTCGACCGGAGTTGATCGACGTCTATCTACATCGATCGAAGGCCGTCGACTATGTGTGGACAGTGGACACACCTGTAGGTACCAAGTACCATCCTATCAATATCAACTGCCAATGCTGTCCATAATACGTAAAGTTGTAAACAAATCTTCTTCTTAACGTCAGTGATTCATCGGGCACTGGTGTGTATTCAAGGTGCGATCGCCGTGCCGAGCGAAGAATGGCAGAATTATGTTTACATTACGAATATAACGGCAATTCAGACCCACTATGGTCAAACAAGATATTCCAACTTCCAACTTATTTACTTAGGCAAAAGGGCTCGCTGCCCACTTCATTTTTCATTATTTGTGAAAAATTACATATTTATTTGAACTTTGAACTTTTTTTTTACTGGACTTTTCCGACTTCTCACAAAACGAACAATGAATGGTCGGTAGGTACTTCAACTTGCAACATTATTCAAAAAATCAACAGAGAAAACCCCCGACATTATTTTGTGCCGCATTTCTATACGACCGCGTGTCCCCCCTCTTCATTATTATACTTGTATTTCCATTCATTTTATGCGACTCTGTATTTTTTTCGGTAAGTTTTTGTTTTTCCTAGGTTTTGCAAGCACACATGCTCGTTCAAATATTTACTTCCCTGACCTCGGAGTAGTTTAACTTGACTGACCGCAACGTATTTCCAATTACACTCCCATCCCACATCGGAGAAGTTTGTCTGAATAAATATACCCGACCCACGCTTTAACGAAATCCAAAATGGGTACCGACTTTGAAAATTTATAGACGCTCTGAAAGAGAAAACACGGTGGGAGCCTGGGAGCAAGGGGAGAGAAAAAGAAGCATGGTTTGGAGAAAGCATGTACCTCTAATATCCAGATTCCCAAAATGGGTACCGACTTTGAAAATTTATAGACGCTCTAAAAGAGAAAACACGGTGGGAGCCTGGGAGCAAGGGGAGAGAAAAAGAAGCATGGTTTGGAGAAAGCATGTACCTCTAATATCCAGATTAGTGTGCACTCATTTGGAAAGCCTTCCATCAGAATTGCCAGATCAAGCGAATGTAATTGAGCTTGTAAAATGCTCCTTCCTGATTTCCTAAATGCCGCACCTAATCTGTGGTCCCGTAAAGACATTAAAGCGAAAATATTGCTTTGAGTTAGGTACTCCGTTGGTTTCCGAAACAAACCAGACTTCAGTCGTGCTTTACCAACATTTACCACTTTGTATTGAAGGGGGACGGTGTTTCCTGGAGTAGTTGAAGCACTATCACGTAAGAAATTCTGAAAATGACAGACAATGCATACAAACGATGTTTGACATTTCAGCATTTGGCCAAACCAATTGGGCAAGTCTTCCAAAAGTGCAGAATAGAACCGACAAGTCCGAAGTGACACAAAATATGACGCCCGATTTTCTTTCTCTTGATTAGTTGTTTTCTCCATCATCAACATAGCAAAAGAATAATCACTCACTGTCCAAACGGAAGAACAATAGCGTTTTAGACCACCACAGTGTTTTCCTAGAGGACGGGGGTTGTCGGGAACAATAGACGCAACCCGTGATTGTCAAATGTTTGATCATTCACCAGTAACACCTTGGATGCTCCAATGATCGTCACCTATTGTCACCTCGCTCTTGCTGGATGCATTTATTTTTTATTCATAACCCCCCTCCCCCCTACCTCCTGACCTCCCTTCTGTTTCACTTCATCCGTCAATATGAAACAATTTTTTTTAAGCGTAATACAGATAAGATCAAAACATATTGAAGGAAATAATGCTAATTTAAAGGAGCTCACGGTTACGAATTAATGAATTACGTGTTTCAAAGATACCCGGTGATACTTTGTCGCGTGACTTAATGAAGCTATAACAGACAATGAAGCGATGGACACCATTAGAAAATACCTGATTTATTTGTACCTGGAAAAGTATCCTTGGAAAATTGATGGAGTGTGTCAGGATGAGCAGGTTTTCTGCATACCAATTACGTCTTGTCGCAGGCTTAAAAATAATGTAGAGGTCCTTACGAGATGTAAACAGGGGTCTCCCCTATAATAGTCACGGTACGTTTGCCCTGAAGGTGCATCAACAGTCGTCTGAAGATCAAAGAATTTTGGTGGAACGACAAAAAGTTTAAAATGTGGATGTGTTTCAGGCGATGTCGATCGAAATTGCAGTGTAGACACTGGGTAACACTACCAGAAAGTGCTCAAATTTCAGCATTTATATCAACATGAAAGTACCTATAATCCCGGGGCCCAAAACCTATATTTGGGAACACCAAGTGGCACGTGCTGGTATCTTGTCGTCAGACAGTCACCAACCCAGCATCCGGACACACTACTAAGAACAGACGTCCAATCCAATATAGGTACATAATTATTATAGGGTATATTCAAAGGATCAAAAGAAGCCTTTGCAAATGGCAACATGACACTCTTGTCTCTCATTAATTGCTGACAGGGAAAACGTCTCATCTTCAGCAGACTTTAAGATAATCAAGATGCTTTTCACAGGTTCATTATTATTTTTTTGTCTGTCGGAGCTCCTGTCCTCAATGACCTACTTGTGAATCACTTATACCGCACGCAGTAATAGCACGTTGAATTCAACAGTGCCCGATGGATCACTGAAGTTAAGCAACGTTGTGATTGGTATCTGGATGGGTGACCGAGTAACCATCATTCTAAACAACCAGTAATCACGACAGGTTCATTATTATTTTTTTGTCTGTCGGAGCTCCTGTCCTCAATGACCTACTTGTGAATCACTTATACCGCATGCAGCAAGAGCACGTTGAATGTAACAGGTCCCGATGGATCACTGAAGTTAAGCAACGTTGTGATTGGTATCTGGATGGGTGACCGAGTAACCATCATTCTAAACAACCAGTAATCACGGTTGCTGGCTTTTTTTCCGGCCAGGCTGGGTGAGGATAACGTGAGGAGTGTGAGGACTTGACTAGTGAAGAGGCGGGTAACTTGTCACCGAATGGAGGGTAAAACCATCGTCACTAAATACCTTAACAGTAATACAGTGACGTAAAATACCTATAAAACATTTCACCTGGACCACTATTGGACCACAGGTACTATTGGATTGTTGGTAGGATTAAAATTTATAACATACGTTGCACACAGACAGTAATACAGTGACGTAAAATACTTATAAAACATTTCACCTGGACCACTATTGGACCACAGGTACTATTGGATTGTTGGTAGGATTAAAATTTATAACATACGTTGCACACAAGTATGTAGGTATTTCTGTCCCCTGGCCCGTGGTATACACAATGGTTCACAATTTCACATGTTTCATTTTAATTATTCGCCAAATACCTACTGGCCATGCCATATTAAATGCACCTCATATATCTCTTGGAGCAATCCTCCCCATAGGAATGTAGAGCATAGAGCTTGTCATTTATTTTCCGACGCATGATGATTTCAATAACGATATATGATGAACGTTGTTTTTTTTCCACGACATGTGATGTGATTTGATAATCCATACCCCCCGGGCCAGAATGTTTTGTTGTTTTTTATTAAAATACCTCAACCAACATTTTTTGCAAAAAAAAAAAAAAAAAAAAAAAAAAAAAAAAAAATTTTTCATGAATTTTTTTGGCTCCAATGATCGTCACCTATTGTCACCTCGCTCTTGCTGGATGCATTTCTTTTTTATTCATAACCCCCCTCCCCCCTACCTCCTGACCTCCCTTCTGTTTCACTTCATCCGTCAATATGAAACAATTTTTTTTAAGCCCCCCTCCTATGTGTCTGGTTTTTTCTGTGTTCTATAATCCAGTCAATTTTTCACAAAATGATAATGAAAAAAGTGTCTATTGGAAAAGCATAAAAATGAATTTCGCTCGCTCGCATAGGGTGTTGGATAATTTTGCAGCACTTCTTTGTCCAGCTCAAGCCATCCTGCTGTTTCTCGGAGCTCTGATTTTGTCCCTCATACTGAAGTTCTACTTCGCCATCCGACCATTCGAGCAAAGATTGACGCCAACGTTGCTTAGTTCCCAGAGATCTGCGGAGAATTGGTTCAATAGGTAAAGCACCTCTATCTTGGGCAATCATTAACACCGTGGCGAATTTGGAAGTTTTACAATTTACAATCAAAAGAATCGCAGTCAAAGACCTTTGTCCAGCAAATTCTATGAAAGTGTTGTGAAGAAAAATCACAGATAATTCTTGTTCCGATAGCTACTCCTCTGTGATCATTGCTTATTGCCTTCCTAAATATCAAAGGAATATCCTTTTCATGGTTCAGTGTCTTTGAAGCAGATGTTGGGACAAATGAAAATGAGCTTTCAGCTCATCCGTTAGCTTTTCCAGCTACTTCTGGTTCTGCTTTCATCCTGGGTTCAATACTCTTTTTCCATGCATGTTTGTTGTCACTCTGATATGATGACACGCCTAGGGCCGAAAATGATGAGCGACTCATATTTTTCTGAAATGTCACAGTTTTGCATGACAACAGAGAGAAAGGATTAGGCAGGCTTTTCATTTCAGACAATAGCAAGCCCTGCGTGCCATCCCTGCCATGTGTGTACAAATACCTTTGTAATGCTTGCCGTACATACATATATGATCCCAGGCCCGGATTCACCTACAGGCAGAGGTCAGCTTTAGTGGGTATCTACTCTAAAGAGTCAAAGACTAACTCTTAGGTCTCAACAGAATTTTTTGTCATCGTGCGTACCAGGTATCAGTTCACGAAGTAAACGTTTAGCAAGGTTTCATCCAGCTGGATATGTGTGAGATGTGTCACTTCCTATTCCGGTCATTGTGGAGATGCAAAGTGGCAAAATTTTGGACGCACATTTGGGAGTTTTGTCACATCCACTAACATCTCTTTCTTTCTCTCTCTCTCTCTCTTCAACAGAATTTTTTGTCATGGTGCGTACCAGGTATCACTAGTTCACGAAGTAAACGTTTAGCAAGGTTTCATCCAGCTGGATATGTGTGAGATGTGTCACTTCCTATTCCGGTCATTCTGGAGATGCAAAGTGGCAAAATTTTGGACGCACATTTGGGAGTTTTGTCACATCCACTAACATCTCTTTCTTTCTCTCTCTCTCTCTCTCTCTCTCTCTCTCTCTCTCTCTCTCTCTCTCTCTCTCTCTCTCTCTCTTCCTTCCTTCCTCTCTAGACCCCGAGGCCTTACCGACTTTGAAAATTTATAGACGCTCTGAAAGAGAAAACACGGTGGGAGCCTGGGAGCAAGGGGAGAGAAAAAGAAGCATGGTTTGGAGAAAGCATGTACCTCTAATATCCAGATTAGTGTGCACTCATTTGGAAAGCCTTCCATCAGAATTGCCAGATCAAGCGAATGTAATTGAGCTTGTAAAATGCTCCTTCCTGATTTCCTAAATGCCGCACCTAATCTGTGGTCCCGTAAAGACATTAAAGCGAAAATATTGCTTTGAGTTAGGTACTCCGTTGGTTTCCGAAACAAACCAGACTTCAGTCGTGCTTTACCAACATTTACCACTTTGTATTAAAGGAGGACCGTGTTTCCTGGAGTAGTTGAAGCACTATCACGTAAGAAATTCTGAAAATGAAAATGACAGACAATGCATACAAACGATGTTTGACATTTCAGCATTTGGCCAAACCAATTGGGCAAGTCTTCCAAAAGTGCAGAAGCGAACCGACCTGTTCGAAGTGACACAAAATATGACGCCCGATTTTCTTTCTCTTGATTAGTTGTTTTCTCCATCATCAACATAGCAAAAGAATAATCACTCACTGTCCAAACGGAAGAACAATAGCGTTTTAGACCACCACAGTGTTTTCCTAGAGGACGGGGGTTGTCGGGAACAATAGACGCAACCCGTGATTGTCAAATGTTTGATCATTCACCAGTAACACCTTGGATGCTCCAATGATCGTCACCTATTGTCACCTCGCTCTTGCTGGATGCATTTATTTTTTATTCATAACCCCCCTCCCCCCTACCTCCTGACCTCCCTTCTGTTTCACTTCATCCGTCAATATGAAACAATTTTTTTTAAGCCCCCCTCCTATGTGTCTGGTTGTCTGTATCTTGTGTTCTGCAGAATGAGGGATGTTGTTTCAACAGTAAGTACCTAGCTTTTCCTTTTAAAATGTGAGGTAAATGGGAGATAGGTGGTAAGGAACATTCTGTTCCCCCAAGGATATGATTTCGTCCACCGTGAGGATAATAATTGAACGTATGGACCCTATTCTGTCATACCCTATCCTTCTTTAACCACTAGTGTTCTGGAGGATAATTTTCAAAAGATTCAGAGTGTAAAGTCGGAGAAAACTCTGAAGGAAACGAAATTACATATATAGGTACCATCATTGACACAAATTGTTTATTCTACATACTTTCAGGTGTAGCCGCAGCACCAAAATGTACCTCAGAAAAGAACAACAAGTCTGTAGGTTGAAAAAAGAATATCGGAGAGTTTTCTTTAAGCTTAACCAAATTCAGGCCACAAAGGTCAAAAACTACCTGTTGGATTTAGGCGTTCTAATTAATCTAATAACATTATTATCTTGACATGTAATTCAAGACCTCTCCTACCCCGACCCCATGTCCACCTTCCTAACATACGTGAAAGCATGATGTCATATGAGATGTGTCAACCTACCTCCTCCTCTAACGTACAGCTCTTCTTTTTTCCACCTCTCCTTCTTCCTTTATCTTCCTATCTTCCTCCTCCTCCTTCTCCTCCTCCTTGTCTTCCTCTGTTCCATCTATGAGTCTCTTTCTTCCATCTCTTCCCTCCTCTGATTCTGATATGTCTTCCGTTCCCACTTGTTGTCCTTTTCTTCCTTATACTCGTACATCTCTCACCTTCTTCCTTTATGTTTCCAATCCTCTGACGTATACAGCTCTTTCTTTCCTCCCTCTCCTCCTTGCTTCCTTTCATTTCCCTCCTCTATTACTCCGTCTATACGTGTACCTCTTTCTTCTTCCTTTATATCTCCCTTTCGTTCACACCACTTCCCCTTTCTTTATTTCCTTATCTTTTCTCGTCTTATTTTCGATCCATCTTTGCTATCCTCTCTTCTTCCTCTCATTCTTCTCCGTTTTCTTCTTCTTCTTCTTCTTCTCCTCCTCCTCCTCCTTCTCCTCTTCCTCCGCCTTATATGCATACGATCCCTTCTCAGCTCCCCTATCCATTCTTACTTGCCCTCTCTTCCTTTCCTTCTCACCTCAGCATAACATACATCACTCCTTTCTTCCTCTCTCTCTATACGATGTCTTTCTCCTCCTCTGCTCCCTTTGATACTTCCTCTCCCCTTCTGCCCTCCCTCCCCTACATTTCCCCCTCCAAACCCATCTACATTCCTGCGTCTCAAAGTCACATCTCCAGACAAAAGATTAACGATGATAAATTATACCCTCCCTCGCCTCGTTGGCAGAAGAGGAAGCATTTCGGGAGAGGAGGAAAAAATTTAGGAGAGGAGGAAGAATTCTGGAAGAAGAAATTTGAGACCTTCCAGGTATGAGGAGGAAAAGTGAACGAAAATTAAGCGTGACTGTGGCATGCGTGGGAAACGTTGCTGACGACAGCGCGGGAGGGCAAAATTTCAATGTGTTTACCTGGGTAAATGACACTGATGAACTTACCTACGTAGATACCTTTCTACCGTGTTTTCTACACGACTTGGGCTCAAATTCCCATCACATAGATCTTTTTAATTAGGTTGAGATTTCAACAAAGAAGAGAAACACACCTACAAATGAAGCAGGACACAGAATAGAAAGATACCAACCCTCAGGAGTGAAAATTCTGGTTTTCATCACAACGAAAACCATAATCCTGGAGTGAGTTTATGTCCCTAATGCCCTAATCTCCATTAAAAGTAAACATTAAAACTATGCTAGATAAGCATAGACGTCTCCTCAGTCCTCAGGTAAGCATAAAACACGCTCAAACAGCTAGGCTCTAAGCTGTGCTTCGAGAAAGAAAACAAATTGCTTTTTCAATGAGGCGTAACTGCATCATTACTGGCATGAGGGGGCTGAGGAAGGAAATTGCACTGGACTTTTCCGACTTCTCACAAAACGAACAATAAAGGGTCGGTAGGTAGGTACTTCAACTTGCAATATTATTCAAAAAATCAACAGAGAAAACCCCCGACATTATTTTGTGCCGCATTTCTATACGACCGCGTGTCCCCCCCTCTTCATTATTATACTTGTTTTTCCATTCATTTTATGCGACTCTGTATTTTTTTCGGTAAGTTTTTGTTTTTCCTAGGTTTTGCAAGCACACATGCTCGTTCAAATATCCCCTCGCCTCGCCTCGTTGGCAGAAGAGGAAGCATTTCGGGAGAGGAGGAAGAATTCTGGAAGAAGAAATTTGAGACCTTCCAGGTACGAGGAGGAAAAGTGAACGAAAATTGAGCGTGACTGTGGCATGCGTGGGAAACGTTGCTGATGACAGCGCGGGAGGGCAAATTTTCAATGTGTTTACCTGGGTAAATGACACTGATGAACTTACCTACGTAGATACCTTTCTACCGTGTTTTCTACACGACTTGGGCTCAAATTAGTGTCTATTGGAAAAGCATAAAAATGAATTTCGCTCGCTCGCATAGGGTGTTGGATAATTTTGCAGCACTTCTTTGTCCAGCAATCTTTTTAATTAGGTTGAGATTTCAACAAAGAAGAGAAATACACCTACAAATGAAGCAGGGCAAGAATAGAAAGATACCAACCCTCAGGAGTGAAAATTCTGGCTTTCATCACAACGAAAACCATAACCCTGGAGTGAGTTTATGTCCCTAATACCCTAATCTACATTAAAAGTAAACATTAAAACTATGCTAGGTAAGCATAAACGTCTCCTCAGTCCTCAGGTAAGCATAAAACACGCTCAAACAGCTAGGCTCTGGGCTGTGCTTCGAGAAAGAAAACAAATTGCTTTTTCAATGAGGCGTAACTGCATCATTACTGGCATGAGGGGGCTGAGGAAGGAAATTGGACACATTAGCTTTCAAGCAACACTTGCAACAAGCAAACGCTTTTGAGAACAAATGCCTCATTTTCCCAGCTCTCTCTACCTCATTATCCTTCGTCTCTCCAATTCTCATCTGCCTGTTTGATGTTGGAGCAACATTTTTCTCCAATCTCACAATTCTCACACTCAAGGAAAGCGTCATTTCCGCCAGTTCCTTTGTTGTTCAAAATACCTGGTGAAGTTTTCTCCCCCGCTGAATAATGTAGATAAAGCTCTCCTCCCTACCTTCCCGTTTGCCTGAGCACATTTTTCTTTCTGTCAAGTGGAAGGACTGATGTTTTTTTTTTTTTACTCTCGTTTTGTTATTGCGGTGTTGATGGCGAAGAAGGAGACAAAAGGACCGAAAGAAGAGAGAGTGGTACTTAGAAGCTGAGACGGTTCTAACAAAAGAAGTGAAATATTTGACGAATAAATTTTATTTAAAAGAAACTCTCGTTTTGTTATTGCGGTGTTCATGGTGAAGGAGGAGACAGAACCAGAAGGCCGAAAGAAGAGAGAGTGGTACTTAGAAGCTGAGACGGTTCTAACAAAAGAAGTGAAATATTTGACGAATAAATTTTATTTAAAAGAACAGAAAGAAGCTCCGTCTGTATCTTGTGTTCAGCAGAATGAGGGATGTTGTTTCAACAGTAAGCACCAAGCTTTTCCTTTTAAAATGGGAGGTAAATGGGAGATAGGTGGTAAGGAACATTCTGTTCCCCCAAGGATATGATTTCGTCCACCGTGAGGATAATAATTGAACGTATGGACCCTATTCTGTCATACCTTCTCCTTCTTTAACCACTAGTGTTCTGGAGGATAATTTTCAAAAGATTCAGAGTGTAAAGTCGGAGAAAACTCTGAAGGAAACGAAATTACATACATAGGTACCATCATTGACACAAATTGTTTATTCTACATACCTACATATACATAATAAAATATCAACAAGCTGGAAGTTATATCCTGATTCAGATCTCTCCAAAAGACTTTGGATAAAAAATAAAGGATAATGGGAATAAAGGGATAAACCTGGATGCAATCTATCTACCATTTATTCTCAACATGAGAATATTTCCACGGGTTGGTCTTGAACCAATGAAGCCGTTTTCCATATTTTGGTTCACTAGACATTCTAGAACGAATACTGGAGAAAAACATTTCACAAAAAGAAAGACTAAGGAAAACATGCATAAACCATAAAGAGATTAAGATGATGGGATTGTTCCAGTTTACTTGGCCCTCTTTGGAAAAAAAACTGGTGTTTCCGGGCCGCCTTAAATACGCAAATGGAACCGGAGGGACCCCCCTATGAGCGGCCCCGGGAAAGGCTGTATCTCCTTACTTGAGCGTTTATCTTTGCGTTGAGAATTCAGGGCCAAAGTTTATATCCGGCGAACCTTGTGACCCATGTGGAAATTTTAAAGCAAACTTAGACGAAACCGTCTAAAACTCCTGGAGGGCTCTTGTGCGAAAAGCGAAAAGTTTCATGGTTTTTTGTTTGATAATTATTAATACATAGTGAATATTTTTTACTCCCCAGAAAGGCGTTAGGTATGAAGGTACTCAGTATTCACGCTTTGTGGGTACCGTTGTGCTTAATAAGTATACAGAAGTTAACTGGGAACCTAATGGAAAACGGCGTTCAATATAATTTTTCCTTCTTTTTTTTTTTCTCCTAATATAGCACCATTAGCACCTAATCTGTGTACCTATATGTATATCTCTGGAAGGTTTACTGTCTTTTGTCTGTGAGACAATATTATTGATGTTTGCCCAAAGTCCATGATCCATATTGTTTCAATTTTTTCTATCGGTCACCTTCAATTTCTCAACTTTGCCTGTGACCACCCATTTCTATTCAATGCCAAATGCCCCCCTTGTTTCCTCTTTTCCTTCGAGTACTCATTGTACTTCTAAGCCCCACTGTAAACTCACTAATGACTAATGGATCAACCCGTTAAGGAGGTCACAAGTCACAACTTCAAAAATGTAGACACTAACGGTTACTTTGATTTCGATCTGAACATCTGGAGAGTTAACTTCTGTGTATTTTAACAAAACCAATACACTTTCTGTGTGTGGGTGTCCCTTCTTCATTTCAATCTATTTTTAAGTGGCGTTCCTTTCTTAGTGCTTTCTGTGTCTTCTTTTTCTTTTTTTTCCAATTTCAATTTTTGATTTGTCTCGTGCTCTAGCTTTTGTAAGGTTTCTTCAGAACTAGTTACTCGTATGTCATTAGTACTCCTATCATTCTGATGTTTTAGTAAGTTTTCTTTTTCTTTCACGTTGTCGTCGAGCTGTTTTTAATTTAATTATGTTACATTTCCCTTCTTCTGTGTGGGTGGATGAAATCTCGAGCGTCAATCATTATCCTACATATTGAATGAAAACTGTATCATTTATACATGGAGTGCATGCTTTAGGTTTGGCTTTACGAATAACGAGTAGGTTTCAGGTTCAGGCTATATTTATGGTATCATTACTCGATTGTAATAGAATGGGTATGTGATTGAAATATGAAATCGGCGAAATCTTGAGTGTCGTAGTATACGAGTACATTGTACATATACCAGAGTAAAATATAAGTATGTATTATACTATTATAGCTGTGATGCAAAAAGGACATGTAACATAACAGGCTTATGCTAAAGATACTTGTAGGTACTTTGAGCATAACAAAACGCATACCAAATATCTCACTTAGTGTGGGTGGATGAAATCTCGAGCGTCAATCATTATCCTACATATTGAATGGAAACTGTATCATTTATTTATACATGGAGTGCATGCTTTAGGTTTGGCTTTACGAATAACGAGTAGGTTTCAGGTTCAGGCTATATTTATGGTATCATTACTCGATTGTAATAGAATGGGTATGTGATTGAAATATGAGATCGGCGAAATCTTGAGTGTCGTAGTACACGAGTGCATTGTACATATACCAGAGTAAAATATAAGTATGTATTATAGCTGATGTGATTCAAAAAGGACATGTAACATAACAGGCTTATGCTAAAGATACTTGTAGGTACTTTGAGCATAAC
Source organism: Diaphorina citri (assembly GCF_000475195.1). Classification (NCBI taxonomy): domain Eukaryota; kingdom Metazoa; phylum Arthropoda; class Insecta; order Hemiptera; family Psyllidae; genus Diaphorina; species Diaphorina citri. Next base: position 189,456 of record NW_007377603.1, read on the forward strand.
AAAACGCATACCAAATATCTCACTTGAAGGGGCCTATCATCTAAGCGACGAGCACACAATTACCAACACACTTTCATCAAGGTTAGAAATCGAGAAATATCCTCACGCGTCACCGCGCCACAATTAGAAGTTTAGCGGATTGGCAAATTGTAAATAGATGTGACACACCACTTTGGTCTTCTGGCTTCTAGCTTGTAGGTCTATGAGTCATCCATAATTAAATTCAATACCTAAATACCTGCGTTTATTCTACTGCCATGTAATTATATTGGATATGCGCATCCTATAACTGATGCCAGCCACTCACGAGGTCTGTCAGACAGTATGGGTTGAAGTAAAACGACTGCTTTACTTCTCAAGGATGATCATAACACCTAAAGAAGTCAAAGAAATCAGTCCTAAAAGAACCCTGGCCTTCCAACTGATGCCAGCCACTCACGAGGTCTGTCAGACAGTATGGGCTGAAGTAAAACGACTGCTTTACTTCTCAAGGATGATCATAACACCTAAAGAAGTCAAAGAAATCAGTCCTAAAAGAACCCTGGCCTTCGTAAGAAGTCTAGCGCTCTTCAAGAAAAAATAAAGGGAATGTCACAAAAGATCTAGCCAGGTCGCAAGGGCGTTAATTAAAGCCGATGGCCCTACTTATACCAATACCAATGGGTAGTATGAGTATGACAGACCTACGTCTGTCAGACGGTCTGAGCGGAGCGTGAGTGGCCGGTACTTATTCCAGACTTCAGGTAGGTATGTAGATTATTCATTGAAGAATGGTGAAAGAAGTCTAGCGCTCTTCTAGAAAAAATAAAGGGAATGTCACAAAAGATCTAGCCAGGTCGCAGTGACCAAGGGCGTTAATTAAAGCCGATGGCCCTACTTATACCAATATCAATGGGTAGTATGACAGACCTACATCTGTCAGACGGTCTGAGCGGAGCGTGAGTGGCCGGTACTTATTCCAGACTTCAGGTAGGTATGTAGATTATTCATTGAAGAATGGTGCTTCCAGATTCTTCTTCATTTCCTATTCGTTTGGAATATTGGCAACCATCCTGACAATATCAATTTTGTTGATTGTAGATTTGTAGCTCTGAACAGCTCGATGGTGGTCTGCCAGAAATATGTCCTTGAATCACGAATTTTTTCCCCTCCTTGAATACAGATACTGAAGTCTTATCTGTCATATTCTAAGGTCACATTTGGCTAATTCGAATAAACAGAGGTATTCGGTAGGTATCCACATTGGATCTCCTCAAAGGATCTTTGTAGTATCGGTATCTCCTCATAGGAAAATTTCCGCAAGAGCTCTTCAAGGTTTGTCTTGGAGCTTTAATGAATCTTCGTCAGTCGCACATGGTTAACATTTGAAAGGAGGCTTAACTTGGGCCTAATACCGTTCACGCAAAAACAATCCGTATTGACAGTTGGGAAAAATTTACTCCCATTCCCATTTGGCCGAGAAAAAATCCTTCAATCCTATTTGAACGGAATATTTTTTCCTTTGCAGAAGCTCACCTTACGTTACAGTCAGTGAGCTGTAAAGGCTAAAAGCGTAACGAACCATGGATAACACACTGTTTTTCAAAATGACGCCGGCACCGGCAGAGATGGACAGATGGAAATGAAACGAAGAACTAAATGAGAAAATCCCCATCGCTCAAGGTGTGAATGCTGTAGCCCAATTTCCTTACAACAAGTAGGCAATTTGAATTTTTTGGCACATCTACCATTTTTCCTTTGAGAAAATTTACTGAGAGAGATAGGAGAAGGGGTAGACGGAGTGGGAAGGAGGAACAGAGAGGGAGGGAACGAAGAATGGAGATGGAGAGAGAGAGAGAGAGAGAGAGAGAGAGAGAGAGAGAGAGAGAGAGAGAGAGAGAGAGCCACCCCATGCTATAGATAGGAACAGTATACGTAAATATTATATTATATTAGAGTAACATAATATGTAGGTAAATAAACAAAAATAAAGTGAGCTTAATTTCTTATCCCAGAAAATTTAAATTTTAATAGGAAAACTCTGTACATAGTTCCCAGTCAACATTAGCTATAGCTAGTTATCTAGCTAGGTTTACCAACACAAGATTTGAAAATATTGCAATTTCTAGAACAAAGTTTTTGCGTCGTTCCATAGTCTTAACTCCAAAGCGTTTTAATTTTTGCTGAATTTTCTATTTTACCTGAGTCGAGGTGGATTTGAGATGGAAACCGAGGTAATTATAGATTTTTTAATGGAGCTTTTACCTGTGAACAGAAGAAAGAAGGTGATTCAATTAGAAATATTGTCAGGAGGGGGGGGTCATGGGCATGAATGAGCTATTGTACTTATAGGTTTGGAATAATTAGCCTCCAGAAATTCAAGTAGCTACATACCTACTGTAGCAGATAGCAGACTTTCAAATAGCCTTCTGTACTGACTGAATTGACGGAAAATATCTTGATGGAGGACTCAACTTTGTGAAGTATGAATTGAGATGGAATAATGACTTATACTTTTCACTTGGGTTCGTATGCTCTTGTTTGGGTAAGGTCTCTGACCGAACTAAAGGCAATGGTTAGTCCGCTGTTAGTTTTCAAAGTCTCATTATTTTGGTCCAGTATTTCAAAAGAAACAAATTAAAATTTCCTAAATAGATAGGTACCTATACTGGTATAGGCGTATAGGTAATTGTTTTCTTTACGAGATATACCGTAGCAGAGATGATAATATAACAAAAATCTATCAAACTGCAAACAGTACAAAACTAACAGTTCAACATCAACAACTGTTTCCAACTCTATCTCATTCATAGCCAGAACTACAACAGAGTTTTCCATTGTTGGATTTACACTTTTATATGAGAATTGAGAACAAGCAATGAATCGGTACAAGCAATCTGGAAATTCCTATTTATTCTATGGAAATATTAGTTATTAAACTTATTACCTACGGTATTCTAACGTATTTCTAGTTTCTAGAGGGTTAACGCAACGTGCTTATGATGCTTGAGTTATTGCCCCTTCCCCTTTGAATGGCTAAAGGAATTTCCTGAATCAAGTATTGATTCCATTTTAAATTTGGAATAAATAAATTATTTATCATTGTTTACCTATCTTCTGAAATTCTAAATCCAAATATTTTTATATTCCTCAGAATACAGAGAAAACAATCAGACAAGCTTTCCTCATTTGCCCTTCCCTTCGCTCTCTTTCTCCCCAGCCCAATCTACTCTCCTCTTTCTCCTTGTCCATCTCCTTCTCTGTGTGAATTCAAATTGTTATTTCTCTTCTCGTTATGTACGTACTACAGGTTTAAATGGGAAAAAGTAGAAAGTTGTGAACAGAATATCTCAAGAACGGTTCGTCGTAGAGAAATGAAATTTGGTATGCTAACCCGGTATGGTCCAAGGACGCGACTGTAACAATTTGGTAAAAATCGGACAGTCACCCATCCAGATATTAACCAAAGTAATTGTTACTTAACCCTCATTTCGTGGAAAATGTTGAAAAGGTTGTGAACAAAATATCTCAAGAACGGTTTGTAGTAGAGAAATGAAATTTGGTATGCTATCCCGATATGGTCCAAGGACGCGACTGTAACAATTTGGCAAAAATCGGATAATCACCCATCCAGATATTAACCAAAGTAATTGTTACTTAACCCTCATTTCGTGGAAAATATTGAAAAGGTTGTGAACAAAATATCTCAAGAACCGTTTGTCGTAAAGCGATGAAATTTGGTATGCTATCCCAGTATGGTCCAAGGACGCGACTGTAACAATTTGGCAAAAATCGGATAATCACCCATCCAGATATTAACCAAAGTAATTGTTACTTAACCCTCATTTCGTGGAAAATGTTGAAAAGGTTGTGAACAAAATATCTCAAGAACCGTTTGTCGTAAAGCGATGAAATTTGGTATGCTATCCCAGTATGGTCCAAGGACGCGACTGTAACAATTTGGCAAAAATCGGATAATCACCCATCCAGATATTAACCAAAGTAATTGTTACTTAACCCTCATTTCGTGGAAAATGTTGAAAAGGTTGTGAACAAAATATCCCGAACATTTGACTATGAATTAGCAATTAGCATTTGAAACACAGTATGGATGAATATTGCATAGAATTTCCGTAAATGCTCTTCCCAAAATTTCAAACACCTGCCTACCTATTGCTCGTATGAATCTAATTTTACATAATAATGATACCATGGATGTTATAAATACGAGTATACCTGCTTACATAATATTATGTCGAACTATTTCATATTCTGTTTGAAAATAAATCTGAGACATGGTTTAGCATAAATTTCGCATCATGAATCGACTTTCAATTATAAGTACAGATATAAAAGAACCTCCTCTGTCCTCCATGCCTTTCACAATGTTGAAATGCGCCTATAATAAGATACGTATATGCAAAGTGTACGATTTTAGAATTTTATAGCTTTTACAGGGTGAACACGAAACAGTTATTAAATGTGAGCTATCAGCATTATCAGATACCTATTCAAAGATCTAACAATTAATTCAAAGGCAATCCTGTACAAGGTCTCGAAATTTCACAATAATCTTCAACAATTGGATTCAACCTTTTAATTTCTCAATACTTCACCGTTCTTTGTACCACAAAGGTGTAATAGGAAATCCTTGGTTATTAGTTTCTAGTGTAGCATTACGTATTTTGTCTCCATGATTTATAGCTTGATCAAGCCTTTGCTTCAATAACAGTGGGAGACTGGGAGTTGTTGGACATGGGATGAGATAGCATTAAAGGGGTAGACATGTCTACATTTTCTGATTAGCATAGCAAGCATAAATAGGATAGAATAAGGATCTAAAATTGATTTTACTTCCTCTATGGTCAATTACACATTTACACTGCTTCTTCTGTCACTGGTCTTTTCATCCAGGTCGCCTTTTTCGCACTTCTTTTGAAGAAGTGAATGACCAGATGAACAGAGAAAAGTCAGTAGAAACAGAGAAAAGGCAATAGAAAGTACAGAAACGTTAAGTAAGAACTTGCGCCACACACAAGCGTTATACGAGACTTGTTATGATATGTCACAAGAGTGAAAATAGTTGCAAAAGGAACAAAACACAAAATAGGTAATAGATAAATAGAGCAACGCATATTATTCTAGCTAGCTCATCGTAGTTGTTTTTACTTTCTATTACTACAGTATAGCGGAGCTATACTAGTAATGACGGCGTTCAATATAATTTTTCCTTCTTTTTTTTTTTCTCCTAATATAGCACCATTAGCACCTAATCTGTGTACCTATATGTATATGTATATCACTGGAAGGTTTACTGTCTTTTGTCTGTGAGACAATTATTGATGTTTGCCCAAAGTCCATGATCCATACTGTTTCAATTTTTCCTATCGGTCACCTTCAATTTCTCAACTTTGCCTGTGACCACCCATTTCTATTCAATGCCAAATGCCCCCCTTGTTTCCTCTTTTCCTTTCACCCTATTTTCTCATCATTCTGATGTTTTAGTAAGTTTTCTTTTTCTTTCACGTTGTCGTCGAGCTGTTTTTAATTTAATTATGTTACATTTCCCTTCTTCATTTCAATCTATTTTTAAGTGGCGTTCCTTTCTTAGTGCTTTCTGTGTCTTCTTTTTCTTTTTTTTCCAATTTCAATTTTTGATTTGTCTCGTGCTCTAGCTTTTGTAAGGTTTCTTCAGAACTAGTTACTCGTATGTCATTAGTACCTACAGCTTCGTTATCGATTTTGAACTTTGATTTTCATTTTCTTCTTCCTCTTGTTCTCGATGAGTAGGTATATTTTTAGCCTCATATACGATATGAGTCATACGTATGACCTACCGATTGTACCTCAGAATTTGAAATTTCTGAAATAAAAGCACTAGAATGCATGACAGTATAGATATAAGTTAAATAAATCGTATCTATACCCTACCTATATCTAAAACCCCAAGCTCGTACAGTTTAATGATACAGGTAGGTACTTATATTTTTTGGATTTTCTAAATTTTTCTTCCCCGACCTTCATAACTGGAAACTTCGTGTGAAGATAATAAATTTTCTTCCCCAGCAGAAAATTCTACGTGACCTTGAATTTTTTAATAACTCAAACAACTTTTCCTTTCCGTTCGTTCGTGTGGTATACCGCAAGCTTTTCTTGAGAGCTTCCTCTTCTTTTAGAGTGGGGTAGGATTAGGGATTACGCCCGACACCTTGTGTTACTCTTGAATCTTGAAGAGAAAGTCCTGGCACTTTTTTTAGCCCGAAAGTTTGAAGCTCTTGAACTTCAGGTTTTCTTTAAGTATACTTAAGAGAGTTTTTCGAACACTTAAGTCCGTCCTATCAAGGAGCGGAATTTCATCAGTTTTTCTTATGGGGGGAAAAAACGGTGCCAATTCGTATGTATTTTCAGCTAGTGCATGTACGAGTAATTGGCTAAGAAGAACTCCGGTGCGAAACCCAGAAGTGACCTAAAAAAATTAAAGAATAAAGAAGGATCAGGGGTACCAAGATGGACAGAAATTATGGAATAACATTCAACTCCTCAGAATACAGAGAAAACAATCAGACAAGCTTTCCTCATTTGCACTTCCCTTCACTCTCTTTCTCCCCAGCCCAATCTACTCTCCTCTTTCTCCTTGTCCATCTCCTTCTCTGTGTGAATTCAAATTGTTATTTCTCTTCTCCCACTCTCATATTTTCTCTCAATTTTCTTGAAAAATCGTTTTCCCATTATTTATGAGAGGAAGAGAAATTTAAAAAGTGTAAAAGCATTGAAAATTGGAATTTTCCTTTTTTTAATAACATCTATCTTTTTTTTCTTTAACCTCTAACCCAGATCCAATTTTGTTGCAATCGCAAAAAGAAAGGAAGGAGGAAGGAATTTTGTTTGCTTACAAACTATTTCCAGTCTTCCTTGATATTAAATTTATGGAGGGATCATAGGTTGAAATAATGGCATTTGCGATACCTTTCCAAGATGATATACCTACCTTTCAAGATGAAAGAGAAACTTGAGACAAATTACTATTTCAGGGGCCGACTCTGGAAAGTCAACTCTACTCCAGTTAGGTAAAAGCTACACTTACCTGCAGGATTTTGCTGGGATTCCGCCATAACTTACCTATTCACTTTTCAGGTGTAGCGTCAGCACCAAAATGTACCTCAGAAAAGAACAACAAGACTGTAGGTTGAAAAAAGAATATCGGAGAGTTTTCTTTAAGCTTAACCAAATTCAGCCCACAAAGGTCAAAAACTACCTGTTGGATTTAGGCGTTCTAATTAATCTAATAACATTATTATCTTGACATGTAATTCAAGACCTCTCCTATACCGACAACAAGTATACAAGCCCTTGTAGATGCCCTCCATATTCTAGCTTGAGTATTGAGTAAACAAAGAAACTTTTCAGTCTCGTCCACGTATGAACAAAGAAGGGTACCGTAGAACAAAATTATTACCAAATAATTAACCCTCCAAGAGATTACCAAATTATTACCAAAATTATTACCTGGTTCAAATCTCATTTTCCTCTCCATAAGGAATCAGGGGATTCAGAAGTCCGTAACTTACAAAACTTCAAAGTCTACTTCAACCTTAGAGAGTAGGCATGTACCTTAAAGAGTAGGCATGTAGCATGTATTATGACGGCTCAGTTTAATGAACTTTTTTGAACACAACGGAAATTAAATTCACTGTTTTATTCCATTTGTACATAATTAATGAAGAAGTAGAGAAACTTTGGCTTTCTAGATTTTAATAAATTAGGAATTCCTTTAAGTTCCTCCCTCACATTTTAAACTTTCTCAAGAGCTTTGCGCCGTCTACTCTGGGAAACTTTGATGGATATAGGCAGAGTACACTATATCTATACCGACAACAAGTACAAGCCCTAGTAGATGCCCTCCATATTCTAGTTTGAGTATTGAGTAAACAAAGAAACTTTTCAGTCTCGTCCACGTATGAACAAAGAAGGGTACCATAGAACAAAATTATTACCTGGTTCAAATCTCATTTTCCTCTTCATAAGGAATCAGGGGACTCAGAAGTCCTTAACTTACAAAACTTCAAAGTCTACTTCAACCTTAGAGAGTAGGCATGTACCTTAAAGAGTAGGCATGTAGCATGTATTATGACGGCTTGACTTCATTAGCATATCAAACCACAAGCTTTGGGTCTGGTTTCACATGGAAATCCAACAAAAAATAAATAAAATTAGGAAAATTATTTCGGAAAACCTCCGTGCACGGATTGTGCTAATGTTTCCAACTGTAGCGAAAACGACAGGAGACGGAAAGAAAAACGGAAGAAAAACTTGGAACACATCAGGAGAGGCAGAAAGGATTCATGTGAACCTTTCGGAAAATGAAATTAAAGTCGAAAACAAAAGAGACAACACTGGGGATAAGAAAAGTAAATCCGAAGAGAAAAGCTGTGTACAAAGGTCGGGGTTATTGATAAAAAAGAAAAAGGAGGACAGAGAAGGGCACTTTTGTCAATTAAGCGTTAGCGTCACGGGTGAACGAATGGCCTTTTTGGAAATGGAGTTCGAAAATTGGACACTGGACCAAAACTTGACCCAGAAACTCAGACACCACAACGTGAGCTTAAATGTAGATTGCTAGTTGCTACAATGTACCTTTTTTCTGCAGAGGTCAGGACACTAAGATCAGATCGGTGTTTACTACTTGCGTACTGCAGTACTACTTGCGTACTAAATTTTCAGGTAGAGAGTACTACTTGCGTACTAAAAATGTACTACTTGCGGAAAAAGGTCATTCCGAAGGCGTGGAAACAGGGAAAAGATTTGATCTGATATCCCTGGCAGCAAGCTGACGTGGGCGAATCATTTGGAACGTGCCCTGCCTGTGAATGTAGTCCGCCACATGCCTGAGTAGTGAGTGGTGTGCCCAGAAAGGATATTGCGGTCGTGCAGAGGTACCTAGCAAGGACAATGCAAGCTCTGCTCCTACAGGGTCAGCACGTGGCTTACTGTAGCAAGTTGCAGTGCAAGTTGTTGTTGCAGAACAGTGCACTGTTTCTTCAAATTAAATTGATCCCAAGGACAAGGTAAACCTAGACCCCAGACAAACGGAGTGTGCCTGAAGGCATGTGATGAGTTCCAATACCTTCGGCCTCATTATTGAATAAGCTCGTCTTGTTAAAGGTTAAACAGATAAATACGGTGGTGGTCCCTTTAACTTTGGGCTTAACTTCTGATTCTTAAGAACCTAAAACTGGTTGATGACAAACCCTGTACAGTTCAAACCTAACACAATAATTTATGATGTAAACAATACAATCTTTGTAATCTTTTATTACTCTTAGTACCTTCACACATTCTTCAACGTGTACGAAGAATACTCATGATTGAAATCTCCCTATTGATGAATGACACTGTATTGGCAGAGTTGTGGAGAACCCGTATCATTCAGGTTTCTATACTCTGGGTTTCAGATAACCTACTTTACTTACTATGTCGATATCAGTGGCGACCTGACTGAGATCGTCAGGCCAGAACTCGAAAGGACTGCGACATACGGGAAAATTGGAAACATAAAAGGAAACGGAAGTTAATATTTCAATCTTATGCCTATGATGTAAAAGAACCTAACTTTATAAAACAATTAGGTGCGCTAACCGAGTTCTAAAGGTATCTTCGGGTTCCCGTGATAACTATTCTGCATGAAAGACTGGTATCGTGGCCTGAAACTTAAGAATCTCAAGATCCATTAGAAGAAATCATTGGACGCCCACATTAAGACAGGTAAATGTACACAGACTAAACTGACTAAAATCTAAATAGACACACCACTGCAAAGTTTTATCTCGCAGAATACACAGCGCGTAGTGCAATCCATTATTTTCCATGTTCAAAGAAATTGCCATTTGCTCACAGTTAAAATGGCTAGGAGGTCACACTATATGTTGTCACCTGATTGCGAATTCGTGACGTTGAAACTGTCACAATATTGCAATGAACATTCTTGTCACTCCTGTAGGTAATTGTACATACGAATTAGTTCGATGTTCGATAGTTGTTGACATGAAGAAAATAATGATGAAATAATGAGCGCTGTGTAAAAATGTCATAGAAGCAATCCAATTGTTTTCCAAGAATGGAAAAATGCCTACAAGGAAAGTACTAGGGAAAATAGAAGATCCCCCGATTCACCACATTGCTAAGTAAATATAGCAGGTAGTGGCATAATATGTACAATTGTACATATTATTGTAGTTCTACAGAAAAACAAGCATACAAAACATAACAAATCTTTATTCTTATTGTTATTTCAAGTATAGGAACCTAAGAACCTCGGTATTAGGTGGGTAGGTAAGTATTTACCATTGTAGGTACATACCCATGTGAAAATCATCTCGACCAGAAAATTATTCCCAATACTTACAAACCGTACCTATAGGTCTCAATCTCTCAATAAGCTAACGGATAAAATGACTTAACGACAATAATGGAATGGAGAAAAAGAAAATGTCAAATATTTATGTTGGCAAAAGAAGAAAATTGTCCTCGAGAATCAACAAGAACACTTGACATTCGAACATTTAAATACGAATGAAAGTAATGGGAAAATAATCCCTCGGAAACAAAAATGCAATCCATGTCAAAAGCGAAATTGAAGTTGACAAGAAAATAGGTTGACGAAATAATCACACAGCTTAGAAGAAAATCTTTAGAGAAAAATTCCACGTGTTCCGTCTTTTTCTTTCAGAAAGCTTAAAACAAAACAATGGAAAGGTCAAACTGGGTTACTGGGACCACCGCAGTAAAAAATACAATACTTGTGAAAATTATGAAAATGTTAGGGGTAGCTCGTGTAAAGGTGCTCTGAAAGAAATCATGATAATTGTAAAAGATGCTTACGTTGACGGCACTTCAGAGGTTTTGAATCGGTCTGAGATGTTTACCTTTGGCCTTATGTGGGCACCTTTTCGTGTAAGAGTCGCGCTCTTGTCAGATAAAACGCACTCCATTCCAGCAAAATTATCTAATATCTACAAACATTTTTCTGGCGGACTTTTGAATTCTTTAAAGAGTTTGGTAAAGATAATATTGAGCAAGACATCTGGACCATTCTGGACTACCAGACTTCAACAGAAACCGGTTTAAAGGCAGAGAAATCATGCAATTCGCCCGTCCATCATCAAAAGCCGCATTTTTTTCTTCTATTCGTCCTCGACCACCCCTTTTCTTTCGTGGTGCTATTGTAATTTTCTGCATTAGTGAGAGTTTTAACTAGGTACTCTCTTTTCATATTTAAAATTTCTCCCCCTCCTGTAAACCCAGGTTGCTAAGAAGAATAATGAATATTATAATGTGGGTTAAAGGGAAGGTGCTCTGAAAGAAATCATGATAATTGTAAAAGATACTTACATTGACGGCACTTCAGAGGTTTTGAATCGGTCTGAGATGTTTACCTTTGGCCTTATTTGGGCACCTTTTCGTGTAAGAGTCGCGCTCTTGTCAGATAAAACGCACTCCATTCAAGCAAAATTATCTAATATCTACAAACATTTTTCTGGCGGACTTTTGAATTCTTTAAAGAGCTTGGTAAAGATAATATTGAGCAAGACATCTGGACTATTCTGGACTACCAGACTTCAACAGAAACCGGTTTGAAGGCAGAGAAATCATGCAATTCGCCCGTCCATCATCAAAAGCCGCATTTTTTTTCTTCTATTCGTCCTCGGCCACCCCTTTTCTTTCGTGGTGCTATTGTAATTTTCTGCATTAGTGAGAGTTAACTACTCTCTTTTCATATTTAAAATTTCTCCCCCTCCTGTAAACCCAGGTTGCTAAGAAGAATAATGAATATTATAATGTGGGTTAAAGGGCATACATAACATAACAAATCTTTATTCTTATTGTTATTTCAAGTATAGGAACCAAGAACCTCGGTATTAGGTGGGTAGGTAAGTATTTACCATTGTAGGTACATACTACATAGTACATACCCATGTGAAAATCATCTCGACCAGAAAATTATTCCCAATACTTATCAACCGTACCTATTGGTCTCAATCTCTCAATAAGCTAACGGATAAAATGACTTAACGACAATAATGGAATGCAGAAAAATAAAATGTCAAATATTTACATATGTTGGCAAAAGAAGAAAATTGTCCTCGAGAATCAACAAGAACACTTGACATTCGAACATTTAAATACGAATGAAAGTAATGGGAAGTCAGAGATCTCTCACCACAAATGTGCCAAATGAGGAAAATGTCTTTTCACGAGAATTGTCGTGGGAAATATCCGTGAAGTTGAATGTTACAATATAACTCCGATGATGATAATAAGAGACTGAAGTGTGTTTGTGGTAAGGATGAAGAGTTCCATTGAAATCTGGGACAAGGGCTTGTCTTTAAGGAGAAATGTTGGCGAACTGCAGAGATGAGACACGTAGGGTAAACAGAACACTTGACCAAATCGACAATGAAGCTACAAACCATAATCATCAACTGTGGAAATACACTTCAAACCCTTAATCTTCTAAGAGTAAAATTAGGAAGGAATACCGAGAAAATTTTGATAATTAGGCTGAATAAATTTTGGGGGAAAAAGGATTAGGATTGACTACCAACAAAGAAAGCACTTGTATCCCTGACCCAAGCCCGCCCCTGATAGCTCGAAACGCGACACCGTAAGTAATATCCCCACGATGTTTTCAGACCATTGCATTTTGAAATGTTTTTGAATCCTGGAGCCAGACCTTCGAATCTGGCAGACTAACCAAAGCGGACTTTTGACGGTATTTATCAAATTGTTTTCTCTATATGCTATGTCTACATTGGCTACGTTCACTCCGCTTCGATTACTAGACTACTACAGGAGACATACTGTCCAGAAAATTCAATATTACATAGTACCGAGTTACATTAGTTCTCTCGTAGCATAGTATGGCTATATCGTATTATAGCTATAGGTACATACTCGTAGTACTTATTGTGCTACATTGCTTCTTATTATTGTGACTGGAAGCGCTACTATCCTCACAAAAAGGGCTGTTCCTCAGGTGAGGACTCAAAGTAACCGATGCCTAGTTATAAGTAGGTACCTTTTCCAGGCCAATCATGTGGGGATACCGATACGGCATCAAACTGTAGATCTGGAAACTATGGCTTACTTTTCCAATAAATTTAGATGACGTCAAATTGGAAGATAATGGGAAACAGGAGAGTTTAAGGAGAAATGTTGGCGAACTGCAGAGATGAGACACGTAGGGTAAACAGAACACTTGACCAAATCGACAATGAAGCTACAAACCATAATCATCAACTGTGGAAATACACTTCAAACCCTTAATCTTCTAAGAGTAAAATTAGGAAGGAATACCGAGAAAATTTTGATAATTAGGCTGTATAAATTTTGGGGGAAAAAGGATTAGGATTGACTACCAACAAAGAAAGCACTTGTATCCCTGACCCAAGCCCGCCCCTGATAGCTGGAAACGCGACACCGTAAGTAATATCCCCACGATGTTTTCAGACCATTGCATTTTGAAATGTTTTTGAATCCTGGAGCCAGACCTTCGAATCTGGCAGACTAACCAAAGCGGACTTTTGACGGTATTTATCAAATTGTTTTCTCTATATGCTATGTCTACACTGTCTACGTACACTCCGCTTCGATTACTAGACTACTACAGGAGACATACTGTCCAGAAAATTCAATATTACATAGTACCGAGTTACATTATAGTTCTCTCGTAGCATAGTATGGCTATATCGTATTATAGCTATAGGTACATACTCGTAGTACTTATTGTGCTACATTGCTTCTTATTATCTATTGTAATGCTTGCCGTTATTGTAAAAACCGCTCTGTAAGAGAAGACTGGAAGCGCTACTATCCTCACAAAAAGGGCTGTTCCTCAGGTGAGGACTCAAAGTAACCGATGCCTAGTTATAAGTAGGTACCTTTTTCAGGCCAATCATGTGGGGATACCGATACCGCATCAAACTGTAGATCTGGAAACTATGGCTTACTTTTCCAATAAATTTAGATGACGTCAAATTGGAAGATAATGGGAAACAGGAGAGATGGCCAAGTTGAAAGTAGGAAGAAGGCGAAGAAGGAGGTGAACCTTCAAATGATGAAATGCGTGTCCGTGACCGAGAAAACATTTGCAGGATTAACTGGATCGCTCTGTAGGTGTGTTAGCTACGTAGGTAAGTAGCAAAATTGAATGCCAAGAATAATGTAGATAGAACTTTTATCCACTAGGTTAATACTGAAGTGTGTTTGTGGTAAGGATGAAGAGTTCCATTGAAATCTGGGACAAGGGCTTGTCATCAAGGAGAAATGTTGGCGAACTGCAGAGATGAGACACGTAGGGTAAACAGAACACTTGACCAAATCGACAATGAAGCTACAAACCATAATCATCAACTGTGGAAATACACTTCAAACCCTTAATCTTCTAAGAGTAAAATTAGGAAGGAATACCGAGAAAATTTTGATAATTAGGCTGTATAAATTTTGGGGGAAAAAGGATTAGGATTGACTACCAACAAAGAAAGCACTTGTATCCCTGACCCAAGCCCGCCCCTGATAGCTCGAAACGCGACACCGTAAGTAATATCCCCACGATGTTTTCAGACCATTGCATTTTGAAATGTTTTTGAATCCTGGAGCCAGACCTTCGAATCTGGCAGACTAACCAAAGCGGACTTTTGACGGTATTTATCAAATTGTTTTCTCTATATGCTATGTCTACATTGGCTACGTTCACTCCGCTTCGATTACTAGACTACTACAGGAGACATACTGTCCAGAAAATTCAATATTACATAGTACCGAGTTACATTAGTTCTCTCGTAGCATAGTATGGCTATATCGTATTATAGCTATAGGTACATACTCGTAGTACTTATTGTGCTACATTGCTTCTTATTATTGTGACTGGAAGCGCTACTATCCTCACAAAAAGGGCTGTTCCTCAGGTGAGGACTCAAAGTAACCGATGCCTAGTTATAAGTAGGTACCTTTTCCAGGCCAATCATGTGGGGATACCGATACGGCATCAAACTGTAGATCTGGAAACTATGGCTTACTTTTCCAATAAATTTAGATGACGTCAAATTGGAAGATAATGGGAAACAGGAGAGATAACCAAGTTGAAAGTAGGAAGAAGGCGAAGAAGGAGGTGAACCTTCAAATGATAAAATGCGTGTCCGTGACCGAGAAAACATTTGCAGGATTAACTGGACCGCTCTGTAGGTGTGTTAGCTACGTAGGTAAGTAGCAAAATTGAATGCCAAGAATAATGTAGATAGAACTTTTATCCACTAGGTTAATGGAAGGATAAAGAAATGTGTGGGTGAATAAATAAAGAAAGCGAAGAGTGGAGACAGAATATCTTTTATGTATAGGTAAGAACACATCGGAAAACGAGAAAAAGATAAATTAATGCAAGGTCCTGGATGCCCTTTCAAAATAATGTCCCTACACAAAATTTGACATGAAAGTTGAAGATACAGAATATTGTTTGAAATGGTAACCCATTTCATAAATATGTCATCAATAACAAGGAGAGAAAGAGAATAGGAGATGCTCAGCTATTGTCAAATGAGAAAATGTCTACGATGTCAAATATAATAAGAAGGAATAAATAAAGTTTGATGAATGAATGGACAATGACAAGTCACAAATAAAATATAATAAAGAAACAAAATAATCAGAAGAACAGGAAGATGTAAGAGAAGGAATGCTGATAATCAATTATAATATATCCAATATTCATATCCATGGGTATAGTGTACTGAAGAAGTAGGAATCACCCATGATGTTGAAGCCTGATCAGGATTCCAGGGTCTATAAACAGGAGTTTATCGAAGGGTAAAGTTGATACAGGACCAAATTAGGTGAAAGTCCAGCAAAATCCGATACAATATATCCTCTGTCAAAGCAAAAGCATTGCTCGAAAGCTTGAAAAAACTGGAAGGACTCGTCAGAATACGAAGAGTAAATAATGATATTAATCATCTGGGTGTGAAGGAAAAAGGGATGCCCAAGAACAAGCGTCGACAAAAGTAAAACATTGAGAACCCTCGCCTAACCTGGTAAACCATGCTATGAAATAGGAACTTCCATCTTCCACAACGATTAACTGATAACTCGGCAGAGTTGCTCCGCACCAGAATTTACCAGAATTCATAGGAAAATCTGGTCCTCTGTCCTCCAGATAAAGGAAACCTCATGATGATTTTACCCAATACATAATGGACCTAATCTGGAATCAATATTGTAATTGAGGTCACACCCAGAAAAGCTTGGTCAGGCTTGTTCCGCCATGCTTGGTTACCCTCATAATAAAAGCCTTGTGGTTGAATTTGGTCCAGTCTCTCAGCCGAGATTTCAACACGCTTTTCCCATCAGGCGTGAATTGTTCCCGATAGCAAATAGATGGACGAGGAGGTCTTAGAATAAAAAATAGAAAGCAAAGGAGAACAGAGGGAGCGCCGTTACAAATTGCCCGGATTTCAAGGAAATCATGCGTGAAATAAGTTCGCACCAGAATTTACCAGAATTCATAGGAAAATCTGGTCCTCTGTCCTCCAGATAAAGGAAACCTCATGATGATTTTACCCAATACATAATGGACCTAATCTGGAATCAATATTGCAATTGAGGTCACACCCAGAAAAGCTTGGTCAGGCTTGTTCCGCCATGCTTGGTTACCCTCATAATAAAAGCCTTGTGGTTGAATTTGGTCCAGTCTCTCAGCCGAGATTTCAACACGCTTTTCCCATCAGGCGTGAATTGTTCCCGATAGCAAATAGATGGACGAGGTCTTATAATAGAATAAAAAATAGAAAGCAAAGGAGAACAGAGGGAGCGCCGTTACAAATTGCCCGGATTTCAAGGAAATCATGCGTGAAATAAGTTGTGAGCTTCTTGATTTGCCCTCTCGGACCTTTTTACTTTCCTTATCCTATGTCGTATGGGAAGGAAAGTAATGTAATCGGGTCAAATTTTCGATGGTCAGTTTTTAGTGCTAAAACACGTTTTGAGGTCCATAGAGCCTAAATCCAAAGTTTCAGCCATTGGTCCGTGTGTCTGTCTGTCTGTGTGTGTGTCTGTCTGTAAACAAAATATCTCGAGAACGGTAAGAGCTAGAGACTTGAAATTTGGTATGGTCCTATGGGAAGGAAAGTAATGTAATCGGGTCAAATTTTCGATGGTCAGTTTTTAGTGCCAAAACACGTTTTGAGGTCCCTAGAGTAAGTTTCAGCCATTGGTCCGTGTGTCTGTCTGTCCTTCTGTCTGTAAACAAAATATCTCGAGAATGGTAAGAGCTAGAGACTTGAAATTTGGTATGCAGCTGTAAAATGTAACAAGGATGCGACACAAAACTTTTGGTTAAGATCGGTGGAACGGTTGGCGGTATTTTACCGCTTTTTGGCGGTTTTCGGTGTAATTTAACAATATCTCGGGAACTAGAGACTATGAGCTAGAGACTTGAAATTTGGTATTTAGTTCACAAATGTGACAAGGATGTAGCACAAAACGTTTAGTTGAGATAGGTGCTACGGTCGGCAGTATTTTGACCGCTTTTTGGCGGTTTTGGACCGTTTTTTGGCGGTTTTCAGCTATACCGACTATACGGTTAGAGATATTGTAAAAGTTGTACTCCATTACAACTGCGGCTGCATACTGGACGTTTCAAAAAAGCAAATTGCCGCGCCTCACCCTGTATGATTAACATTGAATTTTGAATTAAGCAATCTCATTGGTTGATTTTATTTTTTTGGCCAATCAGATTGTTCAATCCGAGATCAAAACCCATCTTACCTGTCATGATTATTGTCCTCGTCTTGAACGAAATGTTCGAGCATTTGAATTTTCAGCATTTTTCAAGTTGGCCAACGTTGAGGTCAATAAAGTGTGGAAATAGGCAGCAGCTCCAATGAAGAAGACACATCACACACAATATTTGATTTTCCACACAGATTTAGGTAATTAGCTGTAGGTACCATCATTGACACAAGTCCTATTCCTCCATATCCCTGTTTAATTGTTTATTCTACATACATATACATAATAAAATATCAACAAGCTGGAAGTTATATCCTGATTCGGATCTCTCCAAAAGACTTTGGATAAAAAATAGAGGATATGAGAATAAAGGGATAACCCTGGATGCAGTCGAACTGCCAATTTATTCTCAACATGAGAATATTTCCACGTGTTGGTCTTGCACCAATGAAGCCGTTTTCCATATTTTGGTTCACTAGACATTCTAGAATAATCTAGAACGAATACTGGCGAAAAACATTTCACAAAAAGAAAGACTAAGGAAAACATGCATAAACCATAAAGAGATTAAGATGATGGGATTGTTCCAGTTTACTTGGCTCTAGACCCCGAGGCCTTCACATTTTCACACTGTCTAAAGCCAGGCCTGATTCCCACACATTAGCTCCATGCATCCTATTCAGTAGCATTATTATCCTACTGTGTTATTCTTTAAGCCTTTGAATTAACATTTATTATCTTATATTGTGATTTGCGGATTAATTATTTTATTTGCTTTCGCCATTGCGTCTACTAATACTATGAGAATTGTCTCTCTCTCTTCCTTCCTTCCTCTCTAGACCCCGAGGCCTCCACATTTTCACACTGTCTAAAGCCAGGCCTGATTCCCACACATTAGCTCCATGCATCCTATTCAGTAGCATTATTATCCTACTGTGTTATTCTTTAAGCCTTTGAATTAACATTTATTATCTTATATTGTGATTTGCGGATTAATTATTTTATTTGCTTTCGCCATTGCGTCTACTAATACTATGAGAATTGAGAACAAGCAATGAATCGGTACAAGCAACCTGGAAATTCCTATTTATTCTATGGAAATATTAGTTATTAAACTTATTACCTACGGTATTCCAACGTATTTCTAGTTTCTAGAGGGCTGACGCAACGTGCTTATGATGCTTGAGTTATTGCCCCTTCCCCTTTGGATGGCTAAAGGAATTTCCTGAATCAAGTATTGATTCCATTTTAAATTTGGAATAAATAAATTATTTATCATTGTTTACCTATCTTCTGAAATTCTAAATCCAAATCTTATATTATAAGAACGAGATCCATTCACATTTCACACACTGATCGCTCTATCTCTAGAACCACAACACCTAGAAACTGAAATTTTGTAGGAATATTCCTTTTATGGTCTAGGTGTGCAATAAGAAAGGATTTTGCGAAAATCTAAATCGATCCTGAGATATGATCAATTTTTGATCGAGTGCGGAGACTGCGGGAGAGAAAACTTTTCCTCGCTCGCCTAATATTTGAGTTTCGTTTATGTTTTTAGTCCGTCCTCCCTTTACTATTACAATAGTAATAAAAAGGTATAAGGGACGGACTATCAAGCTCGACAGTTCACATAAGAAGATACATCATCCCCTCTACTTATCTGGCCCAGAGGAGGGGTTAGCCACTCTCCCATAAGGTAAACGAGAGAGAGAGGGATGGGTGAGAAGATTTTTTCAATGAAGAACTTTTATGAACGTTGGGATGGGAAAGAAGGAAATACCTTACTCTCCTTCCCATCTCATTTACAGGTTAGGTACTTATATTTTTTGGATTTTCTAAATTTTTCTTCCCCGACCTTCATAACTTGAAACTTCGTGTGAAGATAATAAATTTTCTTCCCCAGCAGAAAATTCTACGTGACCTTGAATTTTTAATAACTCAAACAACTTTTCCTTTCCGTTCGTTCGTGTGGTATACCGCAAGCTTTTCTTGAGAGCTTCCTCTTCTTTTAGAGTGGGGTAGGATTAGGGATTACGCCCGACACCTTGTGTTACTCTTGAATCTTGAAGAGAAAGTCCTGGCACTTTTTTTAGCCCGAAAGTTTGAAGCTCCTGAACTTCAAGTTTTCTTTAAGCATACTTAAGAGAGTTTTTCGAACACTTAAGTCCGTCCTATCAAGGGGCGGAATTTCATCAGTTTTTCTTATGGGGGAAAAAAGGTGCCAATTCGTATTTTCAGCTAGTGCATGTACGAGTAATTGGCTAAGAAGAACTCCGGTTCGAAACCCAGAAGTGACCTAAAAAAATTAAAGAATAAAGAAGGATCAGGGGTACCAAGATGGACAGAAATTATGGAATAACATTCAAGCCAAGCGAACATTTGACCATGAATTAGCAATTAGCATTTGAAATACAGTATGGATGAATATTGCATAGAATTTCCGTAAATGCTCTTCCCAAAATTTCAAACACCTGCCTACCTATTGCTCGTATGAATCTAAAACCTAAAACTGGTTGATGACAAACCCTGTACAGTTCAAACCTAACACAATAATTTATGATGTAAAATTGTAAACAATACAATCTTTGTAATCTTTTATTACTCTTAGTACCTTCACACATTCTTCAACGTGTACGAAGAATACTCATGATTGAAACATTGTTGTGACGTCACAGTGTACACGCCTTGACAAATCAACTATGAAGGATTGGGATTGGTCAAGTTGACCCTAAGAACGGTAAGGTAGACATAACAGCCAAAGATGAGGTAACTTGACATCAATGTTAGCAGATTCAAAGGAAGCTATAATGCACACATCCAAACAGTTTGCCTTAAGGGAAACGTGATGTGCTGCTGGCTTTTCCTGGCCCCAATCAGACTAGGTGAGTTTGATGACAAGGCAAGTACCTTGTCGCTGTATGAAGTGTAAAAAACTTCGTCACTAAAGACCTTAACAATTATGACAGTAGCATTAAACGTCTATCATACGAAATCAAACAATCAGTATGACAGTACGGTAAGTATGACTCCCTCTGTAAAACAATATGAATCTAATTTTACATAATAATGATACCATGGATGTTATAAATACGAGTATACCTGCTTACATAATATTATGTCGAACTATTTCATATTCTGTTTGAAAATAAATCTGAGACATGGTTTAGCATAAATTTCGCATCATGAATCGACTTTCAATTATAAGTACAGATATAAAAGAACCTCCTCTGTCCTCCATGCCTTTCACAATGTTGAAATGCGCCTATAATAAGATACGTATATGCAAAGTGTACGATTTTAGAATTTTATAGCTTTTACAGGGTGAACACGAAACAGTTATTAAATGTGAGCTATCAGCATTATCAGATACCTATTCAAAGATCTAACAATTAATTCAAAGGCAATCCTGTACAAGGTCTCGAAATTTCACAATAATCTTCAACAATTGGATTCAACCTTTTAATTTCTCAATACTTCACCGTTCTTTGTACCACAAAGGTGTAATAGGAAATCCTTGGTTATTAGTTTCTAGTGTAGCATTACGTATTTTGTCTCCATGATTTATAGCTTGATCAAGCCTTTGCTTCAATAACAGTGGGAGACTGGGAGTTGTTGGACATGGGATGAGATAGCATTAAAGGGGTAGACATGTCTACATTTTCTGATTAGCATAGCAAGCATAAATAGGATAGAATAAGGATCTAAAATTGATTTTACTTCCTCTATGGTCAATTACACATTTACACTGCTTCTTCTGTCACTGGTCTTTTCATCCAGGTCGCCTTTTTCGCACTTCTTTTGAAGAAGTGAATGACCAGATGAACAGAGAAAAGTCAGTAGAAACAGAGAAAAGGCAATAGAAAGTACAGAAACGTTAAGTAAGAACTTGCGCCACACACAAGCGTTATACGAGACTTGTTATGATATGTCACAAGAGTGAAAATAGTTGCAAAAGGAACAAAACACAAAATAGGTAATAGATAAATAGAGCAACGCATATTATTCTAGCTAGCTCATCGTAGTTGTTTTTACTTTCTATTTATAAGGTAGACATAACAGCAGAAGATGAGGTAACTGGACATCAATGTTAGCAGATTCAAAGGAAGCTATGATGCACACATCCAAACAGTTTGCCTTAAGGGAAACGTGATGTGCTGCTGGCTTTTCCTGGCCCCAATCAGACTAGGTGAGTTTGATGACGAGGCAAGTACCTTGTTGCTGTATGGAGTGTAAAAAACCTCGTCACTAATAAAGACCTTAACAATTATGACAGTAGCATTAAACGTCTATCATACGAAATCAAACAATCAGTATGACAGTACGGTAAGTTAGTATGACTCCCTCTGTAAAACAATAGTCAACAATTCGATAGTCGGTAGGTATGCGACAATGATGACAGATAATAAATAATGAAGATGGAAAAGCGTTCCAACAAGACCGCAACAAAAGCTAATTTACCAGAAACAACAAAAAAGAAGAAATAATAGAGTGCAAGATACTGGACAGAAATAGTGAAACATTCCTCTCTATTAATATATGACTCCCTCTGTAAAACAATAGTCAACAATTCGATAGGCGGTATACGACAATGATGACAGTGACAATAAATAATGAAGATGGAAAAGCGTTCCAACAAGACCGCAACAAATGCTAATTTACCAGAAACAACAAAAAAGAAGAAATAATGGAGTGCAAGATACTGGACAGAAATAGTGAAACATTCCTCTCTATTAATATTCCGTAAACATGAGATTGTTTCCGAGCATTACAAATTTATTGGACACTCCAAATATGGTAAAAATAATCAACATAGTTGACAAACATATCAATTATTGAACGTTGGAGAAACAATATTTGACTTTCAATAATAATTGATTCGTATTTGCTGGATTGCGGGGGCACACCTTTGGCTTTATTGTGCAAAACCAGTTTACAACAAGCGTACTACGAATAGTTGACTTTCAATAATAAATAATTGATTCGTATTTGCTGGATTGCGGGGGCACACCTTTGGCTTTATTGTGCAAAACCAGTTTACAACAAGCGTACTACGAATAGATCATTGTTAAGGAGGTAAGCAGTTAAGGACTGAACTTAAGAATCGCTTGAGCGTACTTTCGAGCATTTTCCAAAGTGTTCAAAATTAAAAAAAAATCCCCAAAAATAAACAAAGATAATGTCAAGGATACCTTTGATAACATCAAACAAACGATCAGTATCATTGTGATAGTTGTGATACTCAACTATGTACCATATTGTAGATAATGTTAATGTACCATTGTACCTATGTCCTCTTTCCTCTACAATGAAAGGATTTTCTCCATCATAATGATAGTGGACGCAATAGAACATGAACATATTCTGTATTCACGTATAGGATAAACCTGATAAACACCTGTATTTCTAGAGTAGCTAGCGACAATCTAAAATGTGTAAGCATGTCTGTGTAGAATGGACCTACATTATGGTCAAATCCGTGAAACACAATGTTTCGCCGCAATCTATTTAGTATTTATCCTCGTATTTACTTATTTACCCATGTCCTATTTTCAATACGTGTCCTAATATTGTCCACCCTACTTATTTTCAACAATGTTTGCCATCAATCCGTTCCCTCTTCCCGTTCTATTGATTTCCTATCTCTCCCGCGCGATCTCCAATGCATCATCCCGTCACCCACACTTTTGCCCGAGTACACAATTAAATTAGTATCAACATTAGTTTTGTCTGCTTCTGTGGTTTTTGCAGGGAATACCGGGATCTCGTTACCGTTTGTACTACGAAAATGTCTCGGTTGGATAACGTGGGTACATATTTCGTATTCTAGTGAAATTTACGATATAAAGTCTGAAATTGCTCTTTACCTTTCTCAAGAAGTCCTGGCCTGATGCGACACCTTGTTAGCTAATTATACCGAGAATGTTTCGTATTGACAATGACAACGTTGAATTACTCTGAGAATCAATAGACAATCTTACACTTCACCAATTCCATTGGGGCCCAAACTTTGGTTTTCAATCTTTCTAGACGACTCCTACCATGTTGGGTTAAAGGAGATTAGGGAAAAGTTATTATTACCGTTAACCCTTTGTCATGCTCAGTGCGGAATAACCTGCCCAGTTGATCACTTTAGCGAACGTACAACGTCTTATTTTCAGAGGGTTACATAATTTGGTTGACGAAAAAAGCCTTCTCTATCATAACATACCGAATCAAGTGGACAAGTTAGAGCTCCTGGATTTTTCTCAATCGAAACAAATTTCCACTCCTGCCTCTAACCGAAATCTGAAAGGGGTTAAGGAAAGTAACGAAATTATTTTCAGAGGGTTACATAATTTGGTTGACGAAAAAAGCCTTCTCTATCATAAATTCATAACATACCGAATCAAGTGGACACGTTAGAGCTCCTGGATTTTTCTCAATCGAAACAAATTTCCACTCCTGCCTCTAACCGAAATCTGAAAGGGGTTAAGGAAAGTAACGAAGCAGAACCCATTGTTTTCTTATAGAGAGATGGACATCGAAAAATGCAGTAATGGAATAAAACGTATATACCTACGTATATTTTCTATGTATGAATAGGTCGTTGTAAAGTGGATTAGGTGAAACGATACCGGAGAGATGGACATTGAAAAGTGCAGTAATGGAATAAAACGTATATACCTACGTATATTTTCTATGTATGAATAGGTCGTTGTAAAGTGGATTAGGTGAAACGATACCGGTGAAATGATTCCGGTATAAAGTATGCATTGTCCTGGTCATAAATTGTGAAGACGTCGCGTTTTATGGTCGGTAAATTAGGCTATTCTTCTTGGTCCTGCCGTTGTTCGTTTGACCATAAAAATTACGGAACTGGGAAGGTATTATCTAATTTGAAAGCTTTGCGAGGACAAACTCAAATAATAAAATCCAATCGCATCATACATGATCAAATTTAGGTTACAAAACAGAATTAAAACTGGAAAAGAAAATGACTAACGACCGCCAACGCAACGACGAAAAGGAATTTAGAAAATTAAATTTAAACGGTAGAGAAATTTGTGAGGGCCACAAAAAGAAAGGATAAAGACGTACGGGAAGGAATGTGAAAACGAAAGGAAACCCGGATCAAGGGAAGATTTCTTGAAATTCCTGTACCGGGATTATAAGGGGATAGTCTGGTAGGCATTATTCTACATTCCTGTAGGAGACCTGTTAGCTATTTTACTACTTGATATTCCCAACAGGTGAAGGGAAAGCACGTTTCATTTTCTCATCCAGGGACAATGATTGCAAATAAGGCAACATGAACGGCATTATCCGGGGTCGCATAGCATATAGGCTTTTGCAATGAGGGTCAAAAGTTCAAACGGTGAGAGGTAGTGTGTTCAGTGTCAGCAGAAAACTGTTGCTCGTTGAATAATTTCCCTTTACGTTAAAGCGTTATGCGCTTTCAGCAAATTTTATTACATTTTCCGCCGTCGTCAACCAAACACATCATTTTTATTCCTGCGTCTCAAGCATAAGGAATATGTACTAAACTTACTTTTACTACCTAGTTTTTTTCTATCTTTTAATCTCTTGGATTATGGCAAAGGAAAGGGGTTAGTTTTTTTCTCTATCTCTATAATCCCATGGTAAATAAAAAGCTTTAATTAGCGTATTTAGCTTTAAAAAAGAAAAAAAAAATCTGAGCGTGAAACTTTTAGCTTTAATTACTTGGGAATCAGGGAAAGCGCTGTACAACACGAAAGAAGATAAAAACTGAGGGAAAAAAGGAATTAGAAAATCAACGTGACGTAAAGATCCCAGTTGGAAGAAGGAACTAAAAAACTAACTACATAAACTTTTAATCCTTAGAATTAGAACCTTAGATCATGGTTCTTGCTAAATTCTTCATAAGTATATCTAGTAATAGGTGAGTTTCTAAATATTGTTTTAGCGCCACAAAACGAACGGCAACAATATCAAAAGGACGGTTTGTTTTTATCGATAACCTATTTATAGCTCGGCATCCCTCCCAGAGCAAGGGCATTAATTTGCCATATCTTTACTTCCTAAAAGCCCGTTATATCTGACCATGCATCATTGGATAATGGATATAGCTTAAGGAAGGGGCCAATCTACTTTGCTCGACCTAAACTAATTAATAAAATGTGTTCAACATAAACAAGAAATTCTTATTAAGAATGTTCAACGTGTCGTGAAGATCCAGCTACTTAATTGTGCCATTATCCGCCACTGTTTTGTTTGCAAGGTCATGGGCGGCCGGTGACCTTTCCAGATTGATCTGTAGAAAACTGATCATAATTGTTTTTCCATATGTTAATGTACCTATGTCCTCTTTCCTCTACAATGAAAGGATTTTCTTCATCATAATGATAGTGGACGAAATAGAACATGAACATATTCTGTATTCACGTATAGGATAAACCTGATAAACACCTGTATTTCCAGAGTAGCTAGCGACAATCTACAATGTGTAAGCATGTCTGTGTAGAATGGACCTACATTATGGTCAAATCCGTGAAATACAATGTTTCGCCGCAATCTATTTAGTATTTATACTCGTATTTACTTATTTACCCATGTCCTATTTTCAATACGTGTCCTAATATTGTCCACCCTACTTGTTTTCACCAATGTTTGCCATCAATCCGTTCCCTCTTCCCCTCTCTTGATTTCCTATCTCTCCCGCGCGATCTCCAATGCATCATCCCGTCACCCACACTTTTGCCCGAGTACACAATTAAATTAGTGTCAACATTAGTTTTGTCTGCTTCTGTGGTTTTTGCAGGGAATACCGGGATCTCGTTACCGTTTGTACTACGAAAATCAGGGCCGGATTAGCCCCCCGCGGGGCCCGGGGCAGTTTCAAAGGCGCGGGGCCCCCAGTTTGGGCTGATCGAACTTGAAATTTGTACGAATTAGTTCGATAGTTGTTGACATGGAGGAAATAATGATGAAATAATGAGCGCTGTGTAAAAATGTCATAGAAGCAATCCAATTGTTTTCCACAAATGGAAAAATGCCTACAAGGAAAGTACTAGGGAAAATAGAAGATCCCCCGATTCACCACATTGCTAAGTAAATATAGCAGGTAGTGGCATAATATGTACATATTATTGTAGTTCTACAGAAAAACAAGCATACATTATTTTATTTATTATGGGACTGGTTGCTCCTCTCCCAAGAGAGTATGCAATTAACACTGCGACCTCTGTAGATCTATTGTGACCAGTGTTTACTTGGGAAAATAAACTAAAAACTATATATTTCTATTTTGTCGAAAGAGAAAAAAATAGTGGAAGATTAGGAAGAAGAAGAGCAGGAAAAGTGTGGAATTATCAAGAACAAAGTTTTGTTTTTCGTGCCAGGGTGGTTCTGATGAGGGGTTTGTTTACAAAACAGAGTTTGTAGTTGTACAAGAACATTAATGAAATAGGTATATACCTACGTACAGTTTAGTAGTTATCTACAATTTTACACAACCAGGATTCCCTATATTTCCAAGACCACTTGACCAAACAGTAGTTTAATATAGGAAAATATCTTGGTAAAGTTGGATCCTAAGAATCTGTGGAAATTAGGTAGGTATTACCATTACCTACATAGCTACATAAAACACTCTTTTTCCCCCTCCATCGATTGGATTCTGTTTATAAAACTATGTGAATAGGTAAGACGAAGAACTTTCGAGGGAAATGCTAAGATAAGAAAGTCCTTTCTTTTTCTCAAGAACCTTTTCTGAAATACCTGTGAGATATACATACAGTTTAGTAGTTATCTACAATTTTACACCATCAGGATTCTCTATATTTCCAAGACCACTTGACCAAACAGTAGTTTAATATAGGAAAATATCTTGGTAAAGTTGGATCCTAAGAATCTGTGGAAATTAGGTAGGTATTACCATTACCTACATAGCTACATAAAACACTCTTTTTCCCCCTCCATCGATTGGATTCTGTTTATAAAACTATGTGAATAGGTAAGACGAAGAACTTTCGAGGGAAATGCTAAGATAAGAAAGTCCTTTCTTTTTCTCAAGAACCTTTTCTGAAATACCTGTGAGGTCAGCTTTCCAGCGAAGAAAATGCAAATCTCCAGGGGATTTGAGAAGAAAAGTCTCTTTCAAAACTCAAAGAATATGAAGAAGACAAAAAGCTAAAGTTCAAGCTCGAAAGTTCACATAAGAAGATACATCATCCCCTCTACTTATCTGGCCCAGAGGGGTTAGCCACTCTCCCATAAGGTAAACGAGAGAGAGAGGGATGGGTGATGGGTGAGAAGATTTTTTCAATGAAGAACTTTTATGAACGTTGGGATGGGAAAGAAGGAAATACCTTACTCTCCTTCCCATCTCATTGCATAGCTACATAAAACACTCTTTTTTTCCCCCTCCATCGATTGGATTCTGTTGATAAAACTATGTGGATAGGTAAGACGAAGAACTTTCGAGGGAAATGCTAAGATAAGAAAGTCCTTTCTTTTTCTCAAGAACCTTTTCTGAAATACCTGTGAGGTCAGCTTTCCAGCGAAGAAAATGCAAATCTCCAGGGGATTTGAGAAGAAAAGTCTCTTTCAAAACTCAAAGAATATGAAGAAGACAAAAAGCTAAAGTTCAAGCTCGACAGTTCACATAAATTTTCAGGTAGAGAGTACTACTTGCGTACTAAAAATGTACTACTTGCGGAAAAAAGGTCATTCCGAAGGCGTGGCAACAGGGAAAAGATTTGATCTGATATCCCTGGCAGCAAGCTGACGTGGGCGAATCATTTGGAACGTGCCCTGCCTGTAAATGTAGTCCGCCACATGCCTGAGTATGAGTGCCCAGAAAGGATATTGCGGTCGTGCAGAGGTACCTAGCAAGGACAATGCAAGCTCTGCTCCTACAGGGTCAACACTTGGCTTACTGTAGCAAGTTGCAGTGCAAGTTTTTGTTGCAGAACAGTGCACTGTTTCTTCAAATTAAATTGATCCCAAGGACAAGGTAAACCTAGACCCCAGACAAATGGAGTGTGCCTGTTGTTTTTCAAAATGACGCCGGTACCGGCAGAGATGGACTGATGGAAATGAAACGAAGAACTAAATGAGAAAATCCCCATCGCTCAAGGTGTGAATGCTGTAGCCCAATTTCCTTACAACAAGTAGGCAATTTGAATTTTTTGGCACATCCACCATTTTTCCTTTGAGAAAATTTACTGAGAGGTAGGAGAAGGGGTAGACGGAGTGGGAAGGAGGAACAGAGAGGGAGGGAACGAAGAATGGAGATGGAGAGAGAGGGAAACGAAACAAGCCCGCCGTCTATCAAGGTTTAAGGCATTCAAAGACCTAGCCTAATAACCCATTTTATATCCACACATAGGTACTTGTAGAAGTAAGTCCTACATACCCAAAATTTCAAAAAAAAAAAAAAAATCTCTGCAGTTCCCAGGATGCCAAGAACAATTTCCACAATTTCAAGAAGAATCTCCAACCAGAAAACCTACTTTATTTTCCGTGTCCGGAAAACTGGGTAGTATTTGGAGTGTGCCCTATTTTCTGGTCGAGCACCTAACTGTTCTCTGTACTTCTCTCCCTATTGATGAATGACATTGTATTGGCAGAGTTGTGGAGGACCCGTATCATTCCGGTTTCTATACTCTGGGTTTCAGATAACCTACTTTACTTTCTATGTCGATATCAGTGGCGACCTGACTGAGATCGTCAGGCCAGAACTCCAACCGATTGCGACATACGGGAAAATTGGAAACATAAAAGGAAACGGAAGTTAATCTTTCAATCTTATGCCTATGATCTAAAAGAACAATTAGGTGCGCTAATCGAGTTCTAAAGGTATCTTCGGCTTCCCGTGATAACTATCCTGCATGAAAGACTGGTATCGTGGCCTGAAACTTGAGAATCTCAAGATCCATTAGAAGAAATTATTAGACGCCCACATTCAGACAGGTAAATGTACACAGACTACACTGACTAAATAGACACACCACTGCAAAGTTTTATCTCGCAGAATACCTACACAGCGCGTAGTGCAATCCATTATTTTCCATGTTCAAAGAAATTGCCATTTGCTCACAGTTAAAATGGCTAGGAGGTCACACTATGAATTAGAAAATCAACGTGACGTAAAGATCCCAGTTGGAAGAAGGAACTAAAAAACTAACTACATAAACTTTTAATCCTTAAATCATGGTTCTTGCTAAATTCTTCATAAGTATATCTAGTAATAGGTGAGTTTCTAAATATTGTTTTAGCGCCACAAAACGAACGGCAACAATATCAAAAGGACGGTTTGTTTTTACGATAACCACCTATTTATAGCTCGGCATCCCTCCCAGAGCAGGGGCATTAATTTGCCATATCTTTACTTCCTAAAAGCCCGTTATATCTGAGCATGCATCATTGGATAATGGATATAGCTTAAGGAAGGGGCCAATCTACTTTGCTTGACCTAAACTAATTAATAAAATGTGTTCAACATAAACAAGAAATTCTTATTAAGAATGTTCAACGTGTCGTGAAGATCCAGCTACTTATCCTGGCTTCCTAGATACTAATAAGTATAATAACTAATAACATTGTTACTAGAACCAAAGAAAAGAGCAATTAACCGTGAAATAAATAATTTTCCTCACCATGAAAGAAATGAAAGTCCCCTGGCATCACTAGGTCATAAACAGATGGGGAACGGGATCCCATTATGAAAAGACTTTTCATATGGGAAAAGCAAATACCATAAAATTGTATCTAGGCAGCGAGGTGGGGACATATAAGGCCAAAAGTGAACATAATATTATAAAGCCTAAATTTTATTAGTGTCTCCAAAAGTTAATTAGTGCGATGCACGTTGAACAAAAAATAATAAATTTATGAAAGTTTAGCCACGGAAGAAATGAAAGTCCCCTGGCATCACTAGGTCATAAACAGATGGGGAACGGGATCCCATTATGAAAAGACTTTTCATAAGGGAAAAGCAAATACCATAAAATTGTATCTAGGCAGCGAGGTGGGGACATATAAGGCCAAAAGTGAACATAATTATAAAGCCTAAATTTTATTAGTGTCTCCAAAAGTTAATTAGTGCGATGCACGTTGAACAAAAAATAATAAATTTATGAAAGTTTAACGTAATACAACATAAAGTTTCGAGACAATTCCAGGCTTCGTACAATACGAACATGTCATATCTCATTTGAAAGGGTCAGAATGGACTTGAGAGGTTATGGATGAATCATGGCTTAAAATTCCGGTTCTTTGCGATCGCACATATCACAGCATTATTTTTTAGCAACTGAACAAATAGCAAAAGCAAACAGTGGACAAAGAAGTATGCAGCCAAACACATATACCAGTATTGGTATTAGATGAAATCACAATAGCCATTGCAGTCATAAATATGATGATTTCTAAAAAAGATGTCTCTTTAAAAGTGTGCGAAGATGAATCATGGCTTAAAATTCCGGTTCTTTGCGATCGCACACATCACAGCATTATTTAGCAACTGAACAAATAGCAAAAGCAAACAGTGGACAAAGAAGTATGCAGCCAAACACACATATCAGTATTGGTATTAGATGAAATCACAATAGCCATTGCAGTCATAAATATGATGATTTCTAAAAAAGATGTCTCTTTAAAAGTGAGCGACTAGGCTTTTGCAATGAGGGTCAAAAGTTCAAACGGTGAGAGGTAGAGTGTTCAGTGTCAGCAGAAAACTGTTGCTCGTTGAATAATTTCCCTTTACGTTAAAGCGTTATGCGCTTTCAGCAAATTTTATTACATTTTCCGCCGTCGTCAACCAAACACATCATTTTTATTCTTGCGTCTCAAGCATAAGGAATATATACTAAACTTACTTTTACTATAGTTTTTTTCTATCTTTTAATCTCTTGGATTATGGCAAAGGAAAGGGGTTAGTTTTTTTCTCTATCTCTATAATCCCTCGGTAAATAAAAAGCTTTAATTAGCGTATTTAGCTTTAAAAAAGAAAAAAAAAATCTGAGCGTGAAACTTTTAGCTTTAATTACTTGGGAATCAGGGAAAGCGCTGTACAACGTACAACACGAAAGAAGATAAAAACTGAGGGAAAAAAATCTGGTGTGAACATCACACGACTTTCCTTATCCTATTGAATGATGCTTATTTGAGTGTTCTTTTACAATATCTCTAACCGTTATGTCGCTATAGCTGAAAACCGCCAAAAAACGGTCGAAATCTGTCCAAAAGCGGTCAAAATACCGCCAAGCGCAGCAACCATCTCAACCAAACGTTTTGTGTTGCATCCTTGTCACATTTGACAGCTACATACCAAATTTCAAGTATCTAGCTCTTACTGTTCTCGAGATATTTTGTTTACAGACAGACACGGACCAATGGCTGAAACTTTGGATTTAGGCTCTAGGGACCTCAAAACGTGTTTTGGCACTAAAAACTGACCATCGAAAATTTGACCCGATTACATTACTTTCCTTCCTATAGGATAAGGAAAATAAAAAGGAATTAGAAAATCAACGTGACGTAAAGATCCCAGTTGGAAGAAGGAACTAAAAAACTAACTACATAAACTTTTAATCCTTAGAATTAGAACCTTAGATCATGGTTCTTGCTAAATTCTTCATAAGTATATCTAGTAATAGGTGAGTTTCTAAATATTGTTTTAGCGCCACAAAACGAACGGCAACAATATCAAAAGGACGGTTTGTTTTTACGATAACCACCTATTTATAGCTCGGCATCCCTCCCAGAGCAAGGGCATTAATTTGCCATATCTTTACTTCCTAAAAGCCCGTTATATCTGACCATGCATCATTGGATAATGGATATAGCTTAAGGAAGGGGCCAATCTACTTTGCTCGACCTAAACTAATTAATAAAATGTGTTCAACATAAACAAGAAATTCTTATTAAGAATGTTCAACGTGTCGTGAAGATCCAGCTACTTATCCTGGCTTCCTAGATACTAATAAGTATAATAACTAATAACATTGTTACTAGAACCAAAGAAAAGAGCAATTAACCGTGAAATAAATAATTTTCCTCGCCACGGAAGAAATGAAAGTCCCCTGGCATCACTAGGTCATAAACAGATGGGGAACGGGATCCCATTATGAAAAGACTTTTCATAAGGGAAAAGCAAATACCATAAAATTGTATCTAGGCAGCGAGGTGGGGACATATAAGGCCAAAAGTGAACATAATTATAAAGCCTAAATTTTATTAGTGTCTCCAAAAGTTAATTAGTGCGATGCACGTTGAACAAAAAATAATAAATTTATGAAAGTTTAACGTAATGCAAAGTAAAGTTCCGAGACAATTCCAGGCTTCGTACAATACGAACATGTCATATCTCATTTGAAAGGGTCAGAATGGACTTGAGAGGTTATAGATGAATCATGGCTTAAAATTCCGGTTCTTTGCGATCGCACACATCACAGCATTATTTAGCAACTGAACAAATAGCAAAAGCAAACAGTGGACAAAGAAGTATGCAGCCAAACACACATATCAGTATTGGTATTAGATGAAATCACAATAGCCATTGCAGTCATAAATATGATGATTTCTAAAAAAGATGTCTCTTTAAAAGTGAGCGACAATACCATTTAATGTTAATTTACGTTTTAATTCCATTGGAACATTAATTTATTAGGCTTATTGTCGGTAAAAACACAGTATAAATGCATTTATGTGTGTTTATCCAAACGAATAAATTATGTATATTTTCTGTAGGTTTATACGCAACAAAGCCCAATACATGGACTATTAGACAGACCTGTCATATGAGGGTACATTATCTACTTAATGTCCAAAGTTGGACTTTAAAAGATAGATAAATTGGTCCTCACCAGGTAAAATACATCTCAATCAGCACTCTAATCCAGTTTGCTAGTTACAATAAAACACTCAAAACTAACTACAAGGGATAGACAAATATGCTAACACTAACTAATAAACTATAGAACTAAACCGAATCCCTGATTTCATTTCTGGGGAAAATATTGGAATAATAAAAAGAGTACATGGCAACAACGATCCTTAAGCAAGTCAACTGGAAGAGTACTTCACAGAGAACATCTCGATGGTTTTCGTCAAAAACCAATTATGTGCTCAGTCAAGTTCAATGTTCAAATTGCAAACATTCCTAATCAAGAGTTTGAGTGTGGTTGTGGAAGAGGCAACGAATATGTGACTCTTCAGAGATCTCTCACCACAAATGTGCCAAATGAGGAAAATGTCTTTTCACGAGAATTGTCATGGGAAATATCCGTGAAGTTGAATGTTACAATATAACTCCGATGATGATGATGATGATGATGATGATGATGATGATGATGATGATGATGATGATGATGATGATGATGATGATGATGAGATAGAAGATCGATCCAGGAGTTTGATTTTCTCCACCCCCATCCTTCCGCACGGGGGTACTAGTACTACTAGTCTTGTCTCCAATATTTGGATCGCTGTCTCCATGGAAAATGATTAAATCACTGATATCTTCCATCTCTGAATCTATGATCTCATCATTTTCTTCATCTTTATCTTTCTGCCCATCACTTCCCTCTTTCTGCCCGTCACTCATCCTACCTTATGGAAAAGGAGAAAAGCACAAACAGAAAAAAAAAGCACGATGATGATGATGATGATGATGATGATGATGATGATGATGATGATGATGATGATGATGATGATGATGATGATGATGAGATAGAAGAAGGAGAAAAGCACAAACAGAAAAAAAAAGCACTTTACATATACAGCATCTTGCTGTAGGTACCAGTCTCAACTATCTACACTTTATTTATGACGCCTCTTTTATTGGCTCTTTGGCTCTTTTGTGGGTGTCTGCACCTCTTTATGGGCGATTTCTCACCTCTTTTTGGGTTTTTGGGTTTTTGGGTTTTTGTTTTTTTTTTTTTTTTTTTTTTTTTTTTTTTTTTTTTTTTTTTTTTTTTTTTTTTTTTTTAAACCTCTTTTTGGGTCAGCCGCAGAAAAAGAGAAAATCTAGGGACCTCTTTTGTGGGTCGGCTTTACTCAAAATACCTATTTATTGAAAAAGATAGAATCACCTACCTATTTTTATATAAAATGTGCAAAACAAAGATACAGTAAAAAGAAGAAAACCAACCTAGATGCTAAAACAAGAATGACTGTACCGGAAAAACCTCTGGAAATCAGCTAGGAGGGTACACCCCTGCCGCACAACTGGAACTCCACAGTATGAAAATCAGGAACTCCCCGCCAATCCACGGAAATACCAGCACCGCCCCGAAGACTCGTACACTTTGTTACCTACTTTGTTTACATTTTCACTCCAAAAATTTGCCAAGATACTTTTAGGTATTTTATATTATATTATGTTCACTTCTTTGCACAAAAGACACCCGGAATGCTCCTTTGCTAAAACGCTAAAAGGAGGCGCGCTATAGGTATTTGATGAGTACCTGTGATAATGATTTTATAGGTACCCTACCTAAGCTACTGCGATAATGTATTTCAGGTGCCCTATCTAAGACAATCAGATAACAGCTTGGTTTATGTTCAAGGTCAGGCGACCCAAGCTCAAGCTTTACCTATCCAATAATCCAATGCCTATAATTTTGATTGATTGATTTCAAATTATTTAAATAAATTACTTTTTAAAACTATAATTACTCAGTTAATATATCACTTATAATTACACTGAAACCACTTTTAAAAAGTTCAGATTTCGTAGATTATTAGTGTATAATTTAAATTCACAATTACTCCTTTAAAACACTTCCAAAAATATTTCAAAAAATTGAAAATCACGGAACACAGATTCTCCGTCCTATTCGTCTCGCATCTCGACGCGCACTCGATGATGATGATGATGATGATGATGATGATGATGATGATGATGATGATGATGATGATGATGATGATGATGATGATGAGAAAAGGAAAGAGGTTATTATTGCTATTATGTAGGAAAAGGATAAGAACCCCTCTTATTAAGAAAAAGAAATACAAGTCCTTTTTTTTTTCCTTCAGCGCTCTTCCTGGAGGGCCCCTATTAATTGATTATAATACTTAGATTCTTGCTTCAAGTGTTCGCTTTTTTCAATGGCCTTTTCTTGTTCTTTTATTTCCAGGCTTCAGTTTGTTGGTTACAATAATTTTTTATCGACGTTAATGCGATAATAAGATAATACCCACACACGATATTTTCTATATTTAAAAAGTTCTAAATGTTCTTATCTCTAGGTTAGGTTTCGTATGGTTTTCCCATACGTGATTACGTGTTCTGAAAAGGGTCTCCAGGATATAGGTAACCTCATTACGCACCTCATTAGACGAAATTGGATTTCCCTCTTTTTTTTACTTTGCTTATTTTCTCATGAAGTTTAGTAAGTATCTATAGAGAAAGCGAGAATTTCTTGGAATTTTAGGAGCTTTGTTGGTCATTTTCCTTTTACAGTGGAATCTTGGAATCATCAGAAATTTAGTTTTCAACGGAATTTGATGAGATCAAAAAGTCTTTGCTTTCTTATTCCAAGTAATTCCGATATTCCGAGTAATTCTTTGTCAGTAAGTAATTCTGAGATGGGAAGAGAGGGAGAAGTAGAAAAGAGAGAGAGTGGAAAAAAGAAGGTAATCTTCCTCTCACAAGGCCAAAGTTGGCCGTAGCTACTGACTCGTTCCCTAAGTATCGATAAAATTCTAGTAATCACCTAATCACTGAACGCAACGTAACAAAGCATCTTACGCAACTGGCGGATTTCCTTTCTGCTCAAGAATAAACTTTTGCATCGACCAGAACACGGTTAAGGATCCCAACAAGACAAATTGGTACTGGGTACTCCGAAATCCTCAGTCCCGATAAGGCAGTTCAGAATTGGTTATTTGTATTGTTATCTGCCTGGTTGCAACTCTACAGAGAAAAGGAAACGTGCTCCAATTTTCCAAAACCACTCATTTTTGATCGAGAAATTATAAAACATCAACTTTATACCTACTATTCATGTAGTTAGATTATCAAGTAAAAATCTGTAGTTATGGCGAAAAGGGGAAAAAATCTGCCATAGAAATAATTGAGACACAACAAGAACTCATTGGAATGCTCAAAACCTGACAAATACCTGAGAGAACAAATAAAACCAATATGTACCCAAGTACAGAGAAAAGGAAACGTGCTCCAATTTTCCAAAACCACTCATTTTTGATCGAGAAATTATAAAACATCAACTTTATACCTACTATTAACCAAGTTGAAAGTAGGAAGAAGGCGAAGAAGGAGGTGAACCTTCAAATGATAAAATGCGTGTCCGTGACCGAGAAAACATTTGCAGGATTAACTGGACCGCTCTGTAGGTGTGTTAGCTACGTAGGTAAGTAGCAAAATTGAATGCCAAGAATAATGTAGATAGAACTTTTATCCACTAGGTTAATGGAAGGATAAAGAAATGTGTGGGTGAATAAATAAAGAAAGCGAAGAGTGGAGACAGAATATCTTTTATGTATAGGTAAGAACACATCGGAAAACGAGAAAAAGATAAATTAATGCAAGGTCCTGGATGCCCTTTCAAAATAATGTCCCTACACAAAATTTGACATGAAAGTTGAAGATACAGAATATTGTTTGAAATGGTAACCCATTTCATAAATATGTCATCAATAACAAGGAGAGAAAGAGAATAGGAGATGCTCAGCTATTGTCAAATGAGAAAATGTCTACGATGTCAAATATAATAAGAAGGAATAAATAAAGTTTGATGAATGAATGGACAATGACAAGTCACAAATAAAATATAATAAAGAAACAAAATAATCAGAAGAACAGGAAGATGTAAGAGAAGGAATGCTGATAATCAATTATAATATATCCAATATCCATATCCATGGGTATAGTGTACTGAAGAAGTAGGA
This sequence comes from Diaphorina citri, assembly GCF_000475195.1. NCBI lineage: Eukaryota > Metazoa > Arthropoda > Insecta > Hemiptera > Psyllidae > Diaphorina > Diaphorina citri. Next base: position 227,094 of record NW_007377603.1, read on the forward strand.
ATCACCCATGATGTTGAAGCCTGATCAGGATTCCAGGGTCTATAAACAGGAGTTTATCGAAGGGTAAAGTTGATACAGGACCAAATTAGGGTAAAAATACGAGATAGGCAAATTTGGGTAAAAATGTAGGTGACTACAGGAGTTTATCGAAGGGTAAAGTTGATACAGGACCAAATTAGGGTAAAAATACGAGATAGGCAAATTTGGGTAAAAATGTAGGTGCACTAAAGTTGATACAGGACCAAATTAGGGTAAAAATACGAGATAGGCAAATTTGGGTAAAAATGTAGGTGCACAGAATCAGTTTGAACATTTTTCAAAGACCTAAAGCGAGTCCAAATCTATTCTGCACCGAACAAACACCCTATAGTCCCTTACAATTCTTGAAAGTCCAGCAAAATCCGATACAATATATCCTCTGTCAAAGCAAAAGCATTGCTCGAAAGCTTGAAAAAACTGGAAGGACTCGTCAGAATACGAAGAGTAAATAATGATATTAATCATCTGGGTGTGAAGGAAAAAGGGATGCCCAAGAACAAGCGTCGACAAAAGTAAAACATTGAGAACCCTCGCCTAACTGTCCTAATGGGACTACATGTCCTAATTCGACAGTCTAAATAAAGCACTAATATCTAATATCTAACCTGGTAAACCATGCTATGAAATAGGAACTTCCATCTTCCACAACGATTAACTGATAACTCGGCAGAGTTGCTCCGCACCAGAATTTACCAGAATTCATAGGAAAATCTGGTCCTCTGTCCTCCAGATAAAGGAAACCTCATGATGATTTTACCCAATACATAATGGACCTAATCTGGAATCAATATTGCAATTGAGGTCACACCCAGAAAAGCTTGGTCAGGCTTGTTCCGCCATGCTTCATTTGGTGTTCAACGGATTTCCAGGGACTATTTTTGTTTTTTCGAAAACCTCCTGTGGCCACTTTTTATTCACCAAAATTGAATAATCATCCTCGTTCAGGCTTGACGCTTCTTTGATTTTCTCAATAATCATTTTTTTATCCTTCTCCTCGTTTTCTATGAGTACTGCACATCTGGCACAGAATTGTTTTACACTCGTGCTCTCCTCTGGTCGATCCCCTTCTTTTTCTTTCTCCTCCTCCACTTCTTCCAGTGCCTCAGGGCTTCCTTTTTTCAGTAGTTTCTTCAAATTTTCTTTTCCCTTTTCCAAATTTTTTATCACTGTCTCCTTCAGTAACAGTTCATTCATTTTGTGTATCTCGTCCATCTGTTCCCTTATGTCCTTTCTCGCTTTTGGGAAATCACAAATTTTCCCATACAAGCTGTTTAATTCATTACTAACCTTTGTTAAAGCCTCCGTCATTTCATTTATTTTAGGTCTGTGCTACAGCTTGACCCGATGAGATTACTTTCCCTGCTTTTGACCAAATAGTTGTGATTCTAACAATTTTTCCCCCCTATGTAGATAATGTATAGAAATAGGTTATAGTTATAGTCATCTAGTTATCATCAATACTACATTTTACATATTTATTTTGTTTTACATTTCTTCCGTAAAACTTCCGTCCAAATCCAAAGGGTCTTCAGCTTTTCTTTTTTTCGATTTTAGCCTCTTTTGTTTTGGCTCATTTCCAGAATTTCTTTCTTCCTTCTTTTTGGATTCTGATAACTTCTCGGTTCCTTTCTCGTTTTGTCCTATGAATTTGTTCCTTAGTAACGATCCAGGAGTTTGATTTTCTCCACCCCCATCCTTCCGAGAACACCCAAATAAGCATCATTCAGTAGGATAAGGAAAGTCGTGTGATGTTCACACCAGATTTTTTTATATTTGAATACCTTTTTTCACAAGAATTTTTTGCCAAGGTCCATCTCAGTCGTACGAATATTTTCACTTGACTTTGTTTGCAGATTGTACCTACGTTCACATGATAGAGCGAAAAAACGAGTTAGCTGAATTTAAGACATTGATATAGTAAGAGCTATAGGATCGTATGATTCAGTCATTATGAGTTCAATGTCCCTGGATTCTATTCCGTATTATCTCGCTATTATCCAATGTTTGTAGTTATAAGTTGTTTTTGTTAGATTATCTACAGTTCCATTAATAGGCCTCCGTAGCGCAACTGTTCGAATAATGCCTAGTCAGCTAGTTCAAATTTTTCACCGAGTAACGGTAAGCTCCATGTGAACTATTTACATGGAGCTTACTACTTCCAACCTTTGCACTAAAGGGTGGAAGGCAAACCACAAAAAACTAGTACATATTAAAATTAAGTATGTATTACTATTAAATCTAGTTAATATTTTTTTTATTAATATTTATTGGCATACTTCCTATATATTCTCCCATCTCTTGCCCTCAATGTCTTAAGGAATTCTCAACCCAAAAAGGTCAGGTAATCCATTCATCACGCCCAAACATGGCAAATGTTAAAAACTCGTCAACCCATGTCGGTTCCTAGGTTGCTCCTCCTGGATCAAAAGTTTCAAGAAAACCCCCGTGATAATCCCCATGAAACGTCTAATCCATAATATCCGGTAAACTTTTCCATCCTATGCAATGTTCTTGTACGAAACGCTTGTACAGGTGCCTTTGAGAATATTATAATGAGCAGTTCTCTTGGTGCTTGGAGGTTATTATTGCTATTATGTAGGAAAAGGATAAGAACCCCTCTTATTAAGAAAAAGAAATACAAGTCCTTTTTTTTCCTTCAGCGCTCTTCCTGGAGGGCCCCTATTAATTGATTATAATACTTAGGTTCTTGCTTCAAGTGTTCGCTTTTTTCAATGGCCTTTTCTTGTTCTTTTATTTCCAGGCTTCAGTTTGTTGGTTACAATAATTTTTTATCGACGTTAATGCGATAATAAGATAATACCCACAGACGATACTTTCTATTTGAAAAGTTCTAAATGTTCTTATCTCTAGGTTAGGTTTCGTATGATTTTCCCATACGCGATTACGTGTTCTGAAAAGGGTCTCCATTTCTCCAGGATATAGGTAACCTCATTACGCAGTACGCACCTCATTAGACGAAATTGGATTTCCCTCTTTTTTTTTTTAATTTGCTTATTTTCTCATGAAGTTTAGTAAGTATCTATAGAGAAAGCGAGAATTTCTTGGAATTTTAGGAGCTTTGTTGGTCATTTTCCTTTTACAGTGGAATCTTGGAATCATCAGAAATTTAGTTTTCAACGGAATTTGATGAGATCAAAAAGTCTTTGCTGTCTTATTCCGAGTAATTCCGATATTCCGAGTAATTCTTTGTCAGTAAGTAATTCTGAGATGGGAAGAGAGGGAGAAGTAGAAAAGAGAGAGAGTGGAAAAAAGAAGGTAATCTTCCTCTCACAAGGCCAAAGTTGGCCGTAGCTACTGACTCGTTCCCTAAGTATCGATAAAATTCTAGTAATCACCTAATCACTGAACGCAACGTAACAAAGCATCTTACGCAACTGGCGGATTTCCTTTCTGCTCAAGAATAAACTTTTGCATCGACCAGAACACGGTTAAGGATCCCAACAAGACAACTTGGTACTGGGTACTCCGAAATCCTCAGTCCCGATAAGGCAGTTCAGAATTGGTTATTTGTATTGTTATCTGCCTGGTTGCAACTCTACAGAGAAAAGGAAACGTGCTCCAATTTTCCAAAACCACTCATTTTTGATCGAGAAATTATAAAACATCAACTTTATACCTACTATTTCCTCGTCAAGAATGGACTATCGAAGAAACTGTCTTTAGTAGCTGTTCGGAGTGCCAGTAGGGCCTGTTGGGGGTCATCCCTATTCATCCCGATTTTAGAACTCTCTGGTGGTAGGAATCTACTGTCTCCATGACCTGAAATTGTTCCTTATCATGTATCACACCCCATAAACAATTAGATTCAAGAAATCTAGACTCTCGTCAGTCTAGATACCCATGGAAACGTTACCATGTTTGCAGTCATCAGAGAGGACTGATTAGTTTAATTGCAACCTATAAAAAAATCTACATCACCATCACGACCGGTTGCTGGCTAAATATTTATTAATTCTTCTACACCAGATCCCCCCTCCCGGTTTGATGAATAGCGGAAACGGGCATGTTCACCTAGATCAGAACTGACCAAATCGCCGACAAGTTACTGACGCGGGACGCTTTAAATCTGGAGGTTGGTGGTTCACGTCCAAGGCAAGCCATGAAATTTAGCATAGCGTATTTAGCAGGGAACAACATTTCTGACCAGCATTTATGCTTAAAACGATTTTTTTTTTTTTTTTTTTTTTTTTTTTTTTTTTTTTTTTTTTTTTTTTTCAAAAACGTGTACAATGATGGATGTCACAGTAGGTGGACCAATTATGAAGCCTGTGATTCTCATCTGATAAAATCAATGGACTGGAGCTTCAAATAAACCCTCAAAAAGAACAGTCCAAACCAAGAAAAAACTACCCAAAGGGAAAATTCCTATTCGGCAGGTACTTGATAGCTCGTATTTAGTTCGTACAATATACCTTCCGCCTACCGGAAAGGTTGGTAAGTAGATGTTTCTAATTTTCTACGTAGATATTTCTAAATGTAGGTATAGGTTAGGTGATGATTGATAACTGAAGGACTCAATTATTTATTTCAATTTTGAGGAGATATGTAGGTAGATTAGTTTATTTACCAATTTAAAATCTACCTAAAAAATAAAAAAAAAATCAAATAGGTAATTATTTATCTTACGATTAATTATTTGGAAAATAAATACATACTGTCCGTAAGTAAAAAACCTACTCATCCTACAAACCCATGATGATCAGACGCACAAAAACATTCAAGCGTTTCAAGCACAAAAAAATTAACAACCAAAAAACACAAGTTTAATCAAAACTTTTGTAACAAAAGGAAAAATAAATCAAATCAAAATAAATCCGAACAACGCGTGATTTTAGACACAAGATATCACTCCCGATTCTCACAATCTCACACGTATCTCTTCGGACCTCCGGACTTGAGCCAGACCAACTGATAACTGTAAGAACTGAATTTTACTGATAGTGTGATGTAGGTTTGGTACAACCGAATCAAAACAAGTTGACTGATGTTGGTAGCAGCACGAGATTTCCAGTGCTATTGATTTGAGCAGGACCGGGTTTAGATTCAGGATTCCTTATAGGAAGTTTCAATATAGCTATATAGGTTTAGAGAAAGGATTAGTTCTGTAAGGAATTAGGGACCGTAGAGTATGGTCGTGAAATGATCCCATTTATGTGTGTCCACTTGTCCATCACAATGTTATAATCAGGGAATGTGGCACATCCACTAATTTTCCTGTCAGAGAGTGAGTGAGATGCAGATAGCTCAAGAGGGGGGGGGGGGGGTTTGGACAAAAA